>NC_053028.1:250804394-250904021 GCF_003073215.2 Triticum urartu | reverse complement strand
TTTGTGGAGTAAGTTCATTCTTATCATTAGGAACAACAGTAATACCTCCTTTCTTAGGGACACAATGAATAGGACTTACCCATCTACTATCAGCTATAGGATAGATTATACTTGCTTCCAGAAGTTTTAAGATTTCCGTTCTTACCACTTCCTTCATTTTTGGATTTAACCCACGTTGGTGATCAACAATGGGTTTAGCATCAGGTTCCATATTAATCTTGTGCTGACATAGAGTGGGACTAATGCCCTTTAAATCATCAAGAGTATATCCAATAGCAGCTCAGTGCTTCCTTAGAACTTTCAATAATCTTTCTTCTTCTTGTTCTAAAAGGTTAGCACTAATAATAATAGGATATATCTTCTTTTCATCAAGATAAGCATATTTCAGAGTGTCTAGCAATTGTATTAATTCAAACACAGGATCACCTTTAGGTGGAGGACCTCCTAGAGTTTTAATAGGAAAATTGTGTTTAAGCAGAGGACGTTGTTCAAAGAAAATTTTAACTATTTCGTTTCTTTCATGCATATGTAAATCATTTTCATGGTCTAGCAAATATTGTTCTAAAGGATCACTAGGTGGTACAGCAATAGAGGCAAGACCAATTATTTCATCCTCACTGGCAACTCTTTTTCATGAAGCTTTCTACTAAACTTGTAAAAATTAAACTCATGAGATTCATCACCAAAACTAACACCGACAATTTGTTTCTCACAATCTATCTCAGCATTAACGGTGTTCAAGAAAGGTCTACCAAAGATAATGGGACGAAAGTCATCTTGTGGGGAACCAAGAACAAGAAAATCAGTAGGGTATTTTATTTTCCCACACAAGACTTCAACATATCTAACAATCCCAAGTGGTGTGATGGTATCTCTATTAGCAAGTTTAATAGTGGCATCTATTTCTTCTATTTCAGCGGGTGCTATGTCATCCATAATTTCTTGATAAAGGGTAAAGGGGATGGCACTTACGCTAGCACCTATGTGACATAAACCATGATAACAGTGATCTCATATTTTAACTGAGACAACAGGCATGCCAACAACGGGTCTATGTTTATCTTATTTATTAGGTTTAGCAATTCTAGTAGCTTCATTGCAGAAGTAAATAACATGCCCATCTATATTTTCTTCTAGGAGATCCTTAACCATAGCAACACTAGGCTCAACTTCGATTTGTTCATCAGGTTTACGTGTTCTAATATAGCTTTTGTTAACCACAGTTGAAACTTTAGCATGTTCCTTTATCCTAACAAGGAAAGGTGGTTTCTCAATATAAGCAGTAGGAACAACGGGATCAACATTATAAAGTATAGTTTCTTCTTTAGCTAGTACCGGTTATTTAATTTCTTATTTAATAGGTGGGTGATATTTAAACCACTTCTCTTTAGGGAGATCAACATGAGTAGAAAATGATTCACAAAAGGATGCTACTATCTCAGAGTCAAGTCCATATTTAGTGCTAAACTTTTGAAAAGCATCGGTATTCATAAAAGATTTAACACAATCATACTTTAGCTTAATACCTGACTCTTTACTCTCGTCGAGTTCCCAATCTTCAGAGTTGCGTTTAATTCTTTCCAAAAGATCCCACCGAAATTCAATAGTCTTCTTTATAAAAGAACCAACACAAGAAGTATGGAGCATGGATCGATCATTATGAGAAAGCCGAGCATAAAAATTATGTATAATAATTTATCTTGAGAGCTCATGATTGGGGCATGAATATAACATTGACTTAAGCCCCCCCCCCCAAGCTAGAGTGATACATTCTCCTTCACGAGGCCAAAAATTATATATGTAATTCCGATCAGGATGAACTAGATGCATAGGATAATTTTTTTGGTGGAACTCCAATTTCAACCGATTCCAATTCCAAGATCCCATATCATCGCATAGCCTATACCATGCCAATGCTTTTCCCTTCAAAGATAAAGGGAAAACCTTCTTCATAATTTCATCTCCGGGTAAACCTGCAAGCTTGAACAATCCACAAATTTGTTCCACATATATCGAGTGCAGATCAGGATGTTTGGTTCCATCTCCTGCATAAGGATTAGCTAGCAGTTGCTCTATCATACTCGAAGGAATTTCATATTCAATATTTTCAACAGGTGTAGTGGGTTGAGGGGTAGCTAATTGTGTCTCTAGTCGAGGTGAAGATACCCCAAACGAAACCCTCAAAGGATTGTTTTCCATAGTAACAAGTGATAGTAAATTTCAGCACACTAGATAAAAGTTTCCTTACCAAATTCCACTTACCAAAGGAGCGTCATTCCCCGGAAACGGCGCCAAAAAATAGCTTTGATGAACCACAAGTATATGGGATCAATTGTAGATCTTTTAGATAAGTAAGAATGTCGAACCCAACGAGGAGCAGAAGGAAATGACAAGTGGTTTTCAGCAAGGTAATGTCTGCAAGTGCTGAAATTGTAAGTGACGGAGTAGTTTGATAGCAAGATAATTTGTAATGAGCAAGTAACGATGATAGTAGAAAAAGTGCAGGAAGGTAGCCCAATCCTTTTGAGTCAAAGGACATGCCAAAACGGTCTATTATGATAAGAAAAACGTTCTTGAGGGTACACGGGAATTTCATCTAGTCAGTTTCACCATGTTGGTTCGACTTGTGCTCACTACTTTGATAGTTTGATATGTGGGTGGACCGGTGCTTAGATGCTATTCTTAGTTGAACAAACCTTCTACTTATGATTAACCCTCACGCAAGCATCCGCAATTATGGGAAAAGTATTAAGAATAAATTCTAACCATAACATTAAACTTTTGGATCCAATCGGTCCCTTACGGAATAGCGCATAAACTGGGGTTTAAGCTTCTATCACTCTCGCAGCCCATCATCTAATTGCTACTCCACAATGCATCCCTTAGGCCCAAATATGGTGAAGTGTCATGTAGTCGACGTCCATATGACACCACTAAGGGAATCACAACATACATACTATCAAAATACCGAACACATATCAAGTTCACATGATTACTTGCAACATGATTTCCCACATTACCTCAAAAGTAACAACTCACAAATGATAATCATGCTCAAGGTCAAAGGAGTATTAAATAGCATATTGCATCTGAACATATAATCCTCCACCAAATAAACCATATACTAATCAACTACAAGATGTAATCAACACTACTAGTCACCCACAAGCACCAATCTATAGTTCCGTTAACAATATTGTACACAAGAGATGAACTAGGGTTTGAGTTGAGATGGTGATGTTGAAGATGTTGATGGAGATTGCCCTCCCCAAGATGGGAGAGTTGTTGGTGATGATGATGACGATGATTTCCCTCTCCGGGGGGGAAGTTCCCCCGGTGGAATCGCTCCGCCGGAGGGTAAAAGTGCTGCTTCCCAAGTTCCGCCTCGAGACGGCGGCGCTCCATCCCGAAAGTACTCTCCTTATTTTTTCTAGGTCAAAATGACATGTATACCAGAAGATGGGCACTGGAGGTGGGCCTGGGTGAGCATAACCCACCAAGGAGCGCATGGGCTCCCTGGCATGCCCAGGTGGGTTGTGCCCACCTGGTGGGCCTCCTCTGGTACTTATTTGCTCCAATATTCATCATATATTCCATAAAAATTCTTCCTGAAGTTTTAGCCTATTTGGAGTTGTGCAGAATAGGTAGCCTGACATAGCTTTTCTAGATCGAGATTTTGAGCTGCCGGATTTCTCCCTCTTTGTGTGTACCTTGCAAATTATGAGAGGAAAGGCATTAGAATTACTCCAAAAAGCATTATTATGCATAAAAACATCATAAATAACAGTAAGAAAACATGATGCAAAATGGAGATATCACGGCAGCCCGAACCTGGGTAAAACTGCCCGTGTGATCGCTGTCATGCTGCTCTGCACCCTCCGCTCTTTGTGGAATGTGCTCTTCCCCCCTGCCGAACCACAAGGGGCCTATGGCCCCATAGGTGGTTGTGTTTTCCCATTACTTCTTTGGTGCGCCAGGTAGAGGGAAGCGCTTGAGCGAACCCGAGAGTGTAAGCAGCACGTCATCTTCATCATCATTTTCTTTATCGACGGCTTCATCATCTATGGTGCTCAAGAAGAAGTCCGATGTTGCAACTCACCCGTCCACCTCGAAGGCCCCTATGCACACAGCCTCTAATGCCGTGGGGGCTATGGGGATGCACGGGGACGTGGACGCTGCGGGGGACGTGGCCGGCGCACACGGTGCCGTCACCACTTCCCCTGCGGCCGAAATGGGAGCAGGTAGCACTGAAGAAGGACAGTGCAAATAGCATCCCAGCGGCCACGCTCCACAAGGTGCGGGTGGAGAGATTATTCCGTCTCCACCTCTCCACCCCACTGAAAGACGCAGTCGTAGCGATGGCGCTCTCTCTGGGGCGAACCGCGATCCCCTGGCCGCCGCCGCAGCGGGGGCGGCCATAGAACACACGCCACCCCCGAGATGCGCTGGCCGAGCCGATACGCCGAATGGGTCCACTGATCCCCAAGCACTTCCACATCGTCACCATGCCACCCTGGCGGCTGGCTCACGGCAACGAGAGCACGACGCTGCCACTACCGGCACCGTTAGAAGCCAATCGACGTCACGATCTGCGTTGTCGTCCATGCCGAGCACCGCTTCAGAGGCCATCACTACAAAAAAAGACACATCCGTGACATTTTGGTCCGAACGAAATTTTTTCCTGTCATACTTATGACACTTCTATGATGATAATTCTGACAAAACCCGGTATCATCATAGACGTGGTGAGCTCCTACTTCTATGACAAAAAATCATGACAGAAAATGGGATTTTCGTCCTGGGCGGGCCGGAGACGCAGCTGCACGACATTCTTTGGGCCGTCCATGATGGAAAAAATAGTGGTAGAAGCGAGGGCTAGGAAAATATCGGGGTGTTCCCGATTATGATGGGTGGTCGGGCCGAGCGATGCGCGTTTCTCTTGTACACGCATGCGTGTGTGTGTGCGAGGCATTGGGCTCTAACTGAACCCGAGCGAGGCGTTCGCCTACTGAACCTGAGCGATTGCACTGCAGGCTACGCGTTATTGAACCCCAGCGATCGATCGATGGCTGTTAACTGAACCCGATCGAGCGATTCCTTTGCTGCTACTGTTAACTGAAGTCGATCGATGTTGCCTTTGGATGAACAGTGAGCATTGCTGGGGGGGTTGGATGAACAGTTCCCGGTGGGGGTGGATGAACAGGACCCTGTGGTGTTGCCTCTAGATGAACAGGACCCCGATCGATTGAGCCAGTTGGGGCTGGATGAACAGGACCTCGTGAAGGGCTGGATGAACAGGACCACCCCATGGAGGGCTGGATGAACAGTAGACGGTGGAGGGCTGGATGAACAGTAGCTCGTGGAGGGGTGGTTGAACAGGAGCCTGTGGAGAGGTGTTTGAACAGGAGCCCATGGAGAGGGCTGGTTGAACAGTAGCCGGTGGAGTAGCGCGCGGTGGAGGCTGGATGAATAGGAGCCCGTGGATGAACAGTCGCAGGTGGAGGCTGGAGGAGGTCGACGGTGGATGAATAGTAGCCCGTGGAGGCTGGAGGGGGTCGATGGTGGAGATGAACAATATCCCGTGGAGTCCCGTTTTGCGGTACGCCACACCCCTCCCGATGAACAAAACCCCCCGTTTCGACCGTAGCGCTCCAACACAAGTCCGTTTCATCCGTTTTGCAGTACGCCACACCCCTCCCGATGAACAGGACCCCTGTTTCGACCGTAGCGCTCCAACACAAGTCCATTTCCTCCATTTTGCGGTACGCCACACCCCTCCCAATGAACAGGACCCCCGTTTCGACCCTAGCGCTCCAACACAAGTCCGTTTCCTCCGTTTTGCGGTACGCCACACCCCTCCCGATGAACAGGACCCCCATTTCGACCGTAGGAGGTCCGTTTCCTTCGTTTTGCGGTACGCAAGATCCCTCCCAATGAACAGGACCCCGTTTCAAATGTGGCCGGTTGAACACAAGGCCCTTTCCTCCGTTGTGTGGTACGCCAGGCCTCGTTTCCATCGGCTGTTCCGTCCAAGCCCTCCCAATGAACACGACGACGCATTCCGTTCTGACCCAGCCGGTTGGCTCCCCATGAACACGACGACGACGCAGTTTCTCCATTCCAATCCAGCCATGTACACGAGCCTTGGCCGTACGTATGCGCGAGTAGGCGTTCGAGACCCCGCCCGTATGTACATACGTAGCCGTATTTTCTTTCTTGCACACTGGCCGCTATACGTACGTGTACATGCTACATGCGCGCCTCTACTACGACACGTGCATGCTCTACATCGACCAGTATGTACGTACACGTTCGCGACCAGAATGACAACGCTACGTACGCTTCGACCAGGTGGGTCCTGACTATCACGCACTTCCTTGCATGCGAAGATATAGCTGGTGGGTCCCAAAAGTTAGGGGGCGAATTGTTTTTTTGCCCGGACGGACTTCCTTGCATGCGAAGATGTAGTTGGTGGGTCCCAGCAGTCAGGGGGAATCGTTTTTTCGCAAAATACGATGGCCCATTCGGTGGGTCCCTGCTGTCTGGTGCAGGAATAATTATTTTCCATGTAATAAGGAGACACTTCCTTGTGGCTACAGTGGACCCAGCTGTCAGCCTCTCCACGTACATTACTCTTCCGATGGAAGTCGGTCGTTGACCACATTGACCACGCCGCGTCGAGAGCACCAATGCGGTGGACGACGGCGAGGCTTAGGAAGGGGACGACAGAGAGCCAGGGAAGATGCGGCAGTGGATGCCCACGCGAAGAGCAGTACGAGGGTTCACTAGTTCAGCTGCGGTGTGAGGCTGCCGTCGCCGCAGAATAGCAGGGGGTGTGGGCGAGTAGAGGGATGTCCTGGCCAGCGATGGGAGTAGTATGGGGCGGCGAGGCCTCCACGGCATCACAGCCGGCCACGGGAGGTAGGAGCATGCGGCACGACCGGCGCTGGTTTGGGCGGCTGGAGCAAGAAGACCAGAGGTTGAAGAAGCACTACGGTCGTTGGATGGACATCATACGGTCACTGGAGCTAGAATCGTTCATATATTGACTAAATTCACAAAGCCCTCCGTCCCCATCAACTTAGTAGGCCCACAAGTCAGCCTCCCACTATGGTGGGTCCTAGCTGGCAGGGGGTATTCATTTTTTTGTGCGCAATAAGGAGGCACTTCCTTGCGCGCGAAGATATAGTTGGTGGGTCCGACCTGTCAGCGGAGGGAATGTTTTTTTCGCGAAATACAGAGGCCCTTACGGCGGGTCCCAGATGTCAGGTGTAGGAATCATTATTTTGCGCGTAATAAGGAGGCATTTCCTTGTCTGCGGCCGTGGACCCAGCTGTCAGCCTCTCCACGTACAGTCCACTTTAGATGGATGTCGTTCATTGACCATGTTGACCACGCCGCGCCAAGATTACCAGGGCGGTGGACGACAGCGAGGCCTACGAAGGGAACGACACGGAGCCGGGGAAGACACGGCAGTGGCTGCCCACGCGGTGGAGAGTATGTGGGTTGACTGGTTCGGCTGCCATCACCGGAAAATAACAGGAGGTGTGGGTCAGTAGAGGGATAGACAGGCCAGGGATGCGAGTATATGATGGGGCCGTGAGGCCTGCCCGGCAGCACAGCCGGCCATGGGAGGCGGGAGCAGGCGTTTCCGACGGCGCTGGTTTGGGCGGCTGGGGTAGGAAGATCAGAGACTGAAGAAGCACTATTGCCGTTAGATTGACATCTAACGGTCTGACACTGGTAGAGTCGATTGTTGACTAAGTTTCTTTTTTGAGAAACCTTCCGTACGCATGAACTTAGTAGGCCCACAAGTCAGCCTCCAAATCTGTGGCAGACAATATAGAGCCCATTTGCTATTTTTTAATAATTTGCAGCCCATTTGCTAATTCTTAAGTAATTTATTACAGCCCATTTTCTGCCCAGGACCACGGTTAAAAAAATCAACCTTATTTTGCATATTTCGGTGGAGTCCTAACTTTTGTACTCCCGAAATGATAAACATTTTTTAAGAACTTATTGATTTGCCAAAAAGTCGTTTTGATTTTGTAAGCAAATAAGACGTGGGACAATGAGTTGGTTTAACGGAAAACCAGTGGTAAAAAAAATCAGCGCTGGGAGGGAAAACAACAACAAAAATAAGGATGTAAATATGAAAAGGGAATTTTATGTATTTTCAATATAATGATACGTGTATATGAACTAGTAAAACTATAGGTAGAGATTAGAAAACGGATGTAGGACATGCGTTTCAAGAGGAAAATAGAACTGGGTTATGTGTTTGATTCAGTAAAAAACCTACCTGCGGATGCTGTAAGACAAAATATAACTAACGTTGGAAGGCCAGAGGCCAGTAGATACCTGCTGGATCTTTGTGCCCCATTGTCATCATGGGCTGGGCCTTTTAAAAACAAAACCAAGCCTGGGCAGTCTACAGCCCAGCTAATACTTGCTCGACCTGAAAAAACAATATACGTGCTCAATAAACGAGAGAATTCTGCAAGTACAGACTGATAACTGGGATGCAGCAGGGATATTGTTTTTTCATTGTGATAATAAGTGCATGCACTTGTTTCAAAAAATTTGGAGAACTGGGAATTCGAACAACAGGTGCTTATGCTACCCATCAAATAAAAATCAGGTGCCTGAAAATTCGTTTCGAAACAAATGATTCAGCTTTATATCCACATCGACCCTCGGCATGATGGTTGGAAGCAAATGCCAAGTTCATACAAAAGATCGTTAACAACAGTACCAACTTGCGGATGACAAGGTAGTGCAAGTACCAATACCAAACTAACTTATAATCTTTTTACTCCTGGCCCTAGTGTTCGTCTAGTAGAAAATCTTGCAGAGGACCAGCTCCCGCTCCTTCTCTTGCTCCAGGTCCCCGAGGTGGTACTGGTGCATCACACAGTTGGTCCTCTACTGGTCTAAATTCTTGTTGGTGTGCAGCACCAGAACCTTTTTGCTGCCCGTCTGCTGGCCGTTGACCATCACCGGCAAGGTATTGCCGGTGTTGTGCCACATCACGGGCATGCCGCACTCCGACTGTATCTTACGACACGTCCACGTGCCCCTTTTGAACGCCCTGGAATTGCGCTGGAAGAAATGCTTGCTTAGGCCACTCAGTGTGATACCTGCGGTATTGTCAAATACAGGTTTTAGTGTACGTAGTTGGCATTTTCATAACATCTTTGGCATGTTGCAGTCACTTGTTTCACTTTTTATTAACTATCAAATTGTAATTTCTTCACCAGGTCTGCGTCTAAAAAGAAAGATAGAGCTCTAAACAAAGGAATATGTTTGTGCAAGTAGACGGCCGATCGGTGTCTTACCTGGAAGTTTCTCAGGATGGGTGTAGCATATGCCGTGCTCACTGGCGATGGTTGGTATGAACAAATCGATGAGAGGGTGAGATCTCGCGCTGTCAGCACTCACTTTGGCCTTAAGGTGCTCGATGAGCTCTTGATCTGTGGGATCGAACTTGACGCCTGCCGGCAGCACCGACCAATCCTTCTTCGACTTGCATCGGTAATTCCAGTTATATGGTACTCAATGTATGATCAATTGACTGTTTTAAGTGAATGATGAAAGATTTCGACAGATAAGTGGTACTCCAAATCTAAAGTCCAGAATACCCGAACACGCCGCTGGGATTCTTGTGTCACCTCACGCGCAGCGTGTTGTCACGTCAATTCAATGTGTGGACATGATGAATAATTTGACCGACGTATACTAGTACTGCTACTGTATTACTTACTAGTCGTACCATAGGTTTAACTAACAAGTATGCCCTTGAAGCCTAATTGATATATATATATATATATACTGCACAACATCTCCATCATCATTATCAATACATCCTGCGTAGGTGAGTTAGGATGCACTTGATCCTAGAGAGGTATCTATCCTTCAAACCAGAGGAGTGCTTCAAACTAACAACAGTACATAATATCCAACAAAATAGGGTCGTGGTACAGTAGTAGAATACATGGCTCAGTCTAGATATCAGTACGAATTAAGTTGTGCACATTTTCTTTTGGCATGAACCACATCGCCGCGTGTCGGGTTTGCAAAAGCCATCCATCGCATGGAAGCTTGATGCCTTTCACACACTGAAGTATCTGGCAACAAGCTGTGTCGATGAATCTCTGGATATGGTGATTCATGAAACCCATGGTATGATGTGTAAACACAGTCCCCCCCTGGCGAATGGAAGTTGCATAGCATGGTAACCATCACCGGTGATATGATCGATGATTGGTTGGATGATCGGATAATTGAGCCAGAGGAACATGGAGTGGTTGTCAAGGCTGTAAACCCGCCTCCAGTTGAATACGCCTGGCCCAACCGAGCTGGTTTCTTTCTCAAACACGAAGCAGCCATAGCCATCAATGTCACGAACGCCCCAGGCATTGTACTGCATGTGGTTTGATGTAATGGTTTGGTCAATTTAGTACGTGCGAATGAGCATCAAATGATCGCCATCAGCTAAACGAGCGATAAACCACCACCCATCGGTTGGTATGATTCTAAGTCCCGGAATCATGAAGGCCAGCGCATTTGCGTCTGCTGCAACAATTCAAATTGGAGACCAAAAGGACTAAAATAAACAATCATGTTCAGAGTATGTGTGGAATTAAGATTATTATATCAGTGACACATATCATAAACAGAGAATTCCAATGTCGTGGTCATAATCGTACCCCAAGTTAAAAAATAAGCCAATGACTTTCATATTCTAGCAATATGTCATGGTTCAAACATCATGTAACAATGAGAGGAAAATAGCTATGACAGAGCCTACTCATATTCTACCATAGCACTTACTACTACTGTTCTCTTATCAACTCTAAGCAATAACATGCGTTGTTATAAAAATCTTGGAAATGAGAGTAACATATAGCAATCATGATGTTATGCTCATAATATCTATTCTAACAATCATTAGATGCCAATTGTTCTCATATCAACTCTATCAATAACGTGTGTGGTCATAAAAATCTAGGAAATGAGAGGAACAAATAGCAATGATGTGGTTATAGACATACTATCTATTCTAAATTTGTAACAATGAACAGGTAGTCGTATTCATAAGGTAAAGATGAGATGAGATAAAATAATTACACGACGATAGATTCCAGCAGTATAGGAAGCCAATCTGCGCGTCGACCGCGTAAACGATGCCATCATGCACTATAGCATCAGACAGAAATGTTGCCTCAACACGACTGATGATGAGCCATAACCATGTATGGAGACCAGATTCCAGATAGACTAATCCCATGTTGAACAAGGCAATGAGCTTGTAATCCATGTAGTCTTCTGATGTTGTGGGCACTTTGCAGATTACAACTTTCAGCAAATAGAGGTCGAGCCAAAAGCTTGACGCGTCTCATGCGTAGTAGGCAGGAGTGTCCGGCGGGCCGCGAGGATCGATGGCGGCGGTATCCAACGATGGAAGGGTGATCTCTCGCTGGGTGTAGATATCCATGAGACGCCACGGACTACCGGATTGGTGGATGAGGACGATCTAGTTGGCCTTCATGCCCGCCCAGTAGTGGTCGCGCATGAAGGACAGGTGGACGGGTAGTGGTAGCATGTCGAGGGGCACCACGGCAACCTCTGTAGGATCGTCAAGTCGGTGTCTGGGCCACCTGCGAGGATCAGGCATCAGCAAGCATGGTGTCTTGAAAAGAGCTGGCCGGTTACAGACGAGTAGATGGTACAAAGACACCGAGCATGCGGCCAGACGGAAGGTGCTGAGTAGGTCCATACGAGTACACATCTGCTCCAAGAGAACATCGGGGAGGGAATTCCAATCGCGGCTCTGCGTGTCAGTCGGTTCTGCCATTGGGGTTTTCGGTGCCTGCGAGCCAGCGAGGAAGTGTATTCGGGCGGGTGAGCGGGGAAGCTTCTCCTTGTGTGGCCGAGCAGTGAACGGGGGGATATGGTACGCGCGAGCTACCAAGGAAGATAGTGCGGGCGAGTGATCAGTGAGCGGGGGGAAATGGTGTGCGACCGACGATGGGGAAGAGAGGAGGAAGAAGAGTGGAAGACGGTGAAGAAAGTGCATTAAATGTCAATTCTACTACTACTACCAGGATATACTGTCCTTTGGAGTGTAAATAGTTACACCGATGACATGTGGGTCTACCACAAGAGGGCCCATATGTCAGTTAATGGAGGACAGAAGTGTGCTCTACTGGCAAACATGATGGCAGTACTGGTAAGGCTGATTTAGTAACACCAACATGCTGGTTCAGCTTATTAATTAAGTGTCCCATCTGCTGCAGCGTGTATTGTCACTTCACTGCGAAGACTAGTTGAATAGTTCTCTCTGACCGAGATGGGGAATAATGGATCGCGAAGACTTCCTTTCTACATTATCCCTATGCCTCTACGCTCACTTCACTCATTTTACTCCGTACGTAGTCACTTCTTGAAAACTCTAGAAAGACAAATACTCCGTATTTGGGAATAGAGGGAGGATTTTACTCTGTATTTGGGAACAGAGGGAGTATCACCATATGGAGGGAACAGAGGAAGCTTGAAATAAGAACATGTCCATGGGAGGGAGTAAGCCCCATCCATGCATGCATGCAACATGCAACACTCACACGTACACATGGACGCACGCAACACTCACGCACCCATGTGGCACGCAGCACACGACGCAACACACACGCTCATGCTCAAGTGATCAACCTACTCCCTACGTCCGTGAAATACTGTACATTTAGAGATTTACACATTGACCAGGGCATAATTAATGCCCAAAAGTAGCAGACTTATGTGTGCATGCGACCATTGAGAGAAGAAGATTAAATGAAGGTCGATGCATGCTGTAATTAAGGATAGACATGTAGCCTATACCTAGAGCACAAGTTGGTGCATTAGTCAATTAATATCGATTTAGATTAAAGGCTAAATGCATTGGAAGTGTAGATGTACTCCCTCCATCTAGGTGAGTAAGTCATCTTAGGTTGTGCACCGTGACCAAGGAGGAGAGAAAAACAAGAGACCTTAATGTTTATTTACTAATTAATATCATTGCATGCAATGAACTAATCACTGCATGTCATGTTTGGTAGTCTCAATTCATTAAAAGCATGCACGCCCCTCGTCTCTTATTGGTTGATATGTGAAGAAACAAAAAATGAGGTAGAAGTTAATGCACCGCGCCTAAGTGTTTTGGGATTATTTGGTTTTCGTAAGATGACTTACACTCCTACACAGAGGGAGTACTGCACTCTTTGTTTTTTAGCCGATGTACACTCTTTGTTGGAATACCGAGGGAGTACACGTGCATGCACTCACATACACAGCCAGGGTGGTTTGCGCGCAAGGGTTGGACTCCTGTTGCGCTTGCGTAAAGTTTTGTTTAACTGATTTCTTTGCTCTGCCAACTGACAGGTGGGACCCAGAAACTAGGTGACAGTTTAACCAGTCAACAAAGTGCCACGTCGACTATGTGGCCGGTCAGTAGGGTGCAATACGGTGCTCTACGATGAGCTAGTGATCGTATAATCACTGCAAAACTGTATATAGTGACCATAAAGAGCGTATTGTTACATACATTGACCGCCAGTGTATTTTTATCATTTCAAATTAAGCCATATTAACCGGAAAGGGTGTAGTATGGACTAGTACTAGTACTGCTTTGATGTGTCCCGTCAACTCGCCGAACGAGGAGAAGCTTGCTTACTACGCCTCTTCCTCGCCCATGCACGCAGTGGTTCACAAAATGAGGAGAGGGTTTTGACTACAACACCCTCTCCCTCTCCCTCTCCCTCGCCCTCGCCATCGCGGTGGACGTGCAGCAGTTCAATCGGTGTCATATTGCCAGAAGCATATTGTACTGTAGTATCATCATTGTTGGACCTTCCGAAGAGGCGAAGAGACAAGTGCAAGGTTCACATGAGTACGAACTATTGAACCTCCCGAAGAGGCAAAGAGCCAAGAGCAAGGTTTTATAGGAGTTGTCGTCCTAGTAGGAGTGTACTACAACTATAGCGAATGATGCTACTGTAGGATGCCGCCACGTCACGTATATCCAAAGCTGTGCCACCTTTTTTTCTCAAAGAGTGTGTTGGATCCCGTGCAACAACCACACAAGTTGCACGTACACATAACACATTTACTAGTAATAAATTCTGAAGGACAAATGCCAGTATGCCACACAAGTTCATCTCCAATTCATGTGATAAATTTGTGCATGACTAGTCTACAAATATTTACAGCGCTACCGTTCATAATTTACCGCACTCCACTTACACGTTATAGATGGGCTACATCTCCTCCTCTAGGTTCTAGTCCTAGGTGTTCTTCATGGATGGCACAATCCATAGCGGTGGGCAACGGGAATCATTGTCGCAACTTTATAGTCCGGTTCCACACGATGGGGACTCATCCAAGCTGAAGTGGCATAAATCAGGGATAGCGTGTCCCAGCATGTCATTCATTTGGCGGTGCGCGCTGAAGACACATCCATGCTTCATGATCGGTAGGCCTTCCGTGTCGTGCACAGAAGGTGGCATCTGCTTCACAATGGGGTAGTTGTCCCCAATGAAAAGAGAGTACTCTCCAAGAGTGTTCCTCGGCACCCACGTAGCATCACGGGGGTCGAACTCGGCGCCGTTCATCTAGTACACGCGGCATCTCAGATCTGGACACATGGTGACGTACATAGTCAAGGTCCATGCATAATAATGTTGTGCTGAAATATGGCGGTCAGTAATACTATGCAGCAAATAGTACTACTCCGATATAGAGGAAGTAAAATAACCGGCTTATTATTTATAGCCACTCTTGGCTACATGGATGAGATAGGAAGACATGGAAAAACAAAAATGGTGGCAGCTAGTGGGTTCAAGTCTTCAATGGCCTTGCTAGCTATACGCGTCCTCCAAGGTAAAAAGTACTCCTACTAGTACATAAGTAGAGTACTAGTACAACAATGAAAGAGAAGGCGAGAGGGTTAAAAAATGGAATACCTGGGTAGATGGTGACGGTCCGATCGTGGTAGATTGTGTGACCATGTTGCACATCAATGGTACCATGGGTAACGACTGCTAAGATAGTTGATCCCAATATGCCAAAGTCAGCTACGAGGTTCCAGGTTCGACCGAATCGCGGATGCAAATGCACATCCAGGATCAGCGATCTTATTTTGATCGCGGGATGACTCGTCCCTGCAAAACAATGGAGTACCGTTAGGGATGCAAATGATGGTTTGTGCATTCCGTTTGTAATCTCCCGTACCGTAGGATGGCAACCAGATTGAAGAAGTCGCCTGGCTTGTCACCGCGAAGATGCGGCCTAGATGGCGCACGGCGTCTTCAAACATGTAGGGGTACAAATCTGCCGCCGCCAACATGCGCCAGCCTCTGTCGTTACTGCCTCTTGCATTAATGGCAATCCTTATGTCGAACACCATGATGAGATAGTAATCGTCGTAGCGGCGTCGCTTTGTCAGTGGGTCTGTAATTGCTATCTTCCTCAATCTCATGTAGGCATCATCATACATATTCAAGCCCAGCCAGTCCAGAAGGACGATCCCAATGGTTGAGAAGGGGTTTACCCGAACGGCCGCACTGCAGTGGATGTTGTGCAAAATGATGGTGGTATCCGGCCGGAGGTATGCAATCCAATCTTCGTTGGCACCGACCCAGACCTATATATAAGACGGTGGGCAGTGGAGAAATTACGGGATGGAAATGGAATAACTAAGTACTACATGATCAAACTCCATTACTGACCTGCTCATCGGACAAAATCCGTCTACCTCTCAACGTCGGCAACTCTAGCGGAGTCAATGTGCAACCATGGCCAGGGAGCGGTGGACTGTTCTAAGGATTGTCCCATAGAAGAACCTTCTCCTCGAGGACGCATGGAAGACCAACAAGCATGGCCTTTTCCCAAGCCTTTTTAAGCATCGTCTTGAAAAAGTTGGTGCAGGAAGCACCGAGTCTTGCAGCGGTGAGGACGTCGGAGCAGCGTGCGATTTCTCCCAGAGGATCATCGTCCAAAGTCTCCCAACCCCGACGAGGAGGAGAACCGCCTGGCGAATCCATGGGAGTAGCGACGAACTGCCTTCTCTTCGGGGGGAGAGGAACTGGCGAGGAGGAGATAAGAGCGTAGTAACCGTAGGGCCTCGTCCCTTCCAATTGTAGATCGTTCCTTAGTGAAGGTGTGAGGCTATTATTTACTACTAGTACTAGCATTATGGGACGTTATGGGATTGCATTATATTGTAAATAATAGCACTAGTAAGAAATTTTTGGCACTAGCTAGTAGTTTTTGGCGTGGATTAAGAAATTTTGGGTATGTTTTTGCTATTTTTTCTACATGCCAACTAGTGTCAAAAAACGTCTTACATTATGTGATGGAGGAGTACGTACTCGTACTATAGCAGTACTAGTACTACTTTCTCAACTAGTAGTGCGATGTACTGTACTTCTAGTATAGTGCGCCAGTTTTGAACTCTTGAATCTCAGGGCCAAGGAGCTACAGTTGGAAGTGGAGGGTACTACGTACTGTTCTCTAGAACCTTCATTGTACCATCAATGCAGGGAAAGTACACCTGCGTAGTGGCCTAGTGGGTACTCTCGGTGCTCTATTTAGCCGCTCCTCTCACGTAGCTGGACTACTCAGCCGCTCCTCTCACGCACACACTAGCAGCTTGTTTATCAGCGACGGTTACTGCATGGGCAGAACATTTGAGTTATTTGATACAGCGATACTAGGCTTTTCGCTTCCATTTGTGGAGGTGTAATGGATCTCGTCGAACTTTGTTAGTAGTTCCTTCTTTATGAATGAGATGAAGCAAAGCGTTTGCCTCCATTTAAAAAACACGTCAAGAGGAATTTCTTTTATAGTAGAGCCGATAATGGAGTGAAGTCCATGCGTGCAACACCACAAGCTACAGAGTAGTAGTAGAGCACTTTACGTACAGAGCCATATTGCATAGTTCCCAATGCCCCGTCAGGATTTTCCGGCTCCTCGGGCTTAATTAGGAGGCGCTAGTTTAAATATGCTACTAGCTGATGAGGAAGCTGCAAGCGAGGTGCGGCTAGGGCGATCACGCGAGCCACGAGATGTTGGGGAGTGAAGGAAAACCCGTTCACGTGGCTAGGATATCCAGTGCACCCAGATTGTGGTGCCGCACGTCTGTTTGACTTCAAAACTCAAACTACCCGTGTAAAATATTGGCTCGCAATGAAGTTACTATTTAAAAAAAGGCCGCCGTGCGTTCGGCCAGGATCAAACCTACAAAATGAGGTATACACTCCCGCGACCACTAGTAGTACTCGTTGGAGTACAACGCAACCTAGAACCGCCTTTTGTCGCTAGTAGTACATTGTTGCTTACAAGAAACCCCTAATAATGCAAGAAACCACTAATAATGCCAAGAAACTACTACTACCACTTGCATACATGGAAGACTTAAGATAAGACTACCTTATCAACCATTGTACATGCTTTTACCAACCAGCCCTACCAAGAAACGACTACTCTACAAAGTGTCGTTATAGGCACGTTTCAACCCATGGCCCTGTTTGGATACATTTGTTGTCAATCTAACCCTGCCATCCAAACACCACTTTGGTTAGAGTTAGTTCAGGGTTAGAATATAACTCTAACCTCTGAGTTAGAGTATCGAAACAGGGCCCATGTCACCCATTAAGTTAACGCCTTCTATTCGACCGGGTGTTATGACTTGTGGGACCTACATGTCAGTCTGCACAAAAATCCCCGAGTGACCTCCTACCTCCGACCCGTCCATCTAGTCATCCTCAGCCATGGGACGCGGGCACGCAGCTACCGCCGTCTGCAGAAGACGAGGTCAAAACCGTCGGCGGTGCGGAGGCCATCTTTTGGCAGCCCGGATGCCAGCTCCATCCGGCGCTCATGGCCGCTAGCTAGCCAAGATAGCTTCGTCCAGCTACTTATCTGCAAGGTTTGCTAGCTAGATTGGCACGGCGGCGCGGCGGCTTGCTCACGCGCGCCTCGCTAAGGCCAGCCATCTGGCTCGAGCGAAGGCCAGCGCGACGGCTTGCTCGCTCGTGAGTCACGCTCGGGCCAGCCTGCCAACCCGTGTGGAGGCCAGCGCGGCATCCGGTCCGTCCAGCGGAGCAGCGGCCAACTCGCTCATCACCGGCGCCACTGACGAACATGCATTAGTACTGTTTGACGTAATGTTTAGGAAAATAATGATTAGAGGGGGAATAACAAGATAGAAGGTCAGATGTGGGTCCCTCGTGTCAACAGTCAAACAAAATGTGTTGGTTTAAGCTGCCTCGTCAGCACGGACGTGTGGGCCAACCCTGTCATAAATGGGTTTAAACTAACCTAATCGGTACCCCCTCTGTCCCATAATATAAGATGTTTTTGCAAGCTAAACTAGCTTGCAAAAACGTCTTACATTATGGGACGGAGGGAGTACTAGGTAGTAGTTTTTGGCGTGAATTAAGAAATTTTGGGTATGTTTTTGCTATTTTTTGTACAATAGGTTCTTCCTAGGGCTGGTTGAAAGTGGTAGTTTTTTGTTAAATACTCTACATATTGTAAGTAGGAGTGAAAGTTAAGCTTTGGAACCCAATAAGCAAGGCTAGTTACATAGTGCATATGTGTACATGATTGAAAGTAAATATCAACCATGAGTGACTAATATCTTGATGGAAAACTCGAAACTATGGAATACCAGGAAAAAATTGCATGGTTGGAAATACTAGCAATGTTCATCTGCGTTGCAATGAATCATAATTAGAATAATACTTATTCACAAACTTGATACAAAACACTCTAATTTTGATATACATATATCACTAGAGATATATTATGTTTCAATTAGAATATATTCCTTAGGCTATTTTGGTGAGGCCAAAGAGGGATGTGGTTGGTTTTAAGATACTAATTATGGGGTTTTCTGCAAATTGGTAGACAAGTGGGATGTTGGTGAGAAAAGGCAACAACTTACCTCACAGTCGTTAGATGTAGATCTAATGGTCAGAAACGACGGATGGCAGACACACCATCATCACCAACTTAGTCTTCTGTAGGAGTACTAGCAAGATTCGTGCATTGCACGGAACATCAAGATGCATTTTTTATAAAACACTTGTTGTGATTGACCCATGTGGGAGTAATACCATGTGTAAAAACTAATGATATCTCGACAAATAGGAGATAAGGTGAAGAGGAGTGGGGCGTGGTGGTGATTGGTGGTCGGACTGAGCGAAGGCATGGGGATTGACGACGCCGGCAACGGCCACTAGGACAGTTTGTTCCAGAGGCTTCCTTTCTTAATTTCTCAACAATGAGGTTGTTGGAGATAAGGATGAACGAGGGAAGGCCTTGTCTGCAAATGTGGAGAGGGGTGCGGGTATCTATTAGTTTAATTTCCATCCGTCAGATATAGATCGGACGGTCTATATTGCGAGATGGCACGCGTACCATCATCACCAACTCGATTTTTTATAAGAGAAGAAATGGGGGATTGGATGATTTGCACCACTTTACAAGGGTTTGGATGATTTGCCCTGTGATTGTCTCAATGACAGTGGCCCTGGGCCCCACCCGATAGCCTCTCAGGGGGGGCAAATGATCTTATGGAGAAGTAAAGTGGGGCAAAAGATCCAATTTCTCGAGAAGAAATATAAGTATGGAGATACAAACATATTATCGATACTTGTTTCCATAAACTAGCATCTACATTCTATTCAACGCCTCAGCATGTGAGGCCTTAGCATAATGACTTCTCGACTCTGTAAAACAAAGGTTTTCCTGCCACTGATAAGGAGGGGGTGACGGCGGCGCACTTTTTGGCTTTCTCTAGTCCTAGTAGTCATACTAGGTGGTCTAAGCACGTGTAGATTTATTCTTTTTCACATCTCGTGTTCGTCGTACTGCCATGACTGTTGATGAATAGACGGTAAATTATTCATGGGGAAACCCTTGTTGAGCGTGTTTGCAAGAGAGAGATAGTGTGCGTGTGTGATATGTCTAGAGACTGAGGCAATGATAACAGATTCTTTGTGTCTATGTGTGTGGAGGATAGAGAGAGACATGTACATGGGGCTCTGTGTTGTGTAACATGGAGACACATATACATAATTAGAGAGTGAGTGTGTGAGATACACATGCGGACATGGGAGAGATGAGGATCCAGATTAATGGGTGTTTGTGCGTGTCTGTGTGTGTTTGTGCGCGCATTTGTGTGTGGGAGGGAGTGTGTGTATGTGGAGTAGAGAGACCCCTAATGATGTAAACCTAGTATAAGGGAAGGGGGATGGTGTAACATGTGTAGTAGCGGGATAGCATGGGTGCGGGCGGGGGGAGCAGACTATTTGGAAGAGACATCGAGTGTGTGTGGGAGAGGGGTGTGAGAGCGAGAGAGAGAGAGCTAGCGACGGAGAGAGAGAGAGAGAGAGAGGAAGATAGAGGGTGTTTGTGTCCATAAATGGCATATAGATAGGGAGACAATGTTGATGTTGTTTGAAATTGGCCTATGTACGGAGACGCAAGGGAAGCGAGTCATTGTGTGTGTGATAGGGACTTAATGAGAGATCTAGAATAGATGTTGTAGAGAACAATGTGCGAGATCGAGAACGATGATACGTTAGGGAGCTATGGAAAGAGTCACGACATATATGTATACAGGTAGGATCTGGGGCGGGTCCGCATGTGGGAGAGATAGAAAGAGGAGAGTGGTGCACAAGGAGACAAAGTGTGCTTGTTTGCAGTGGGGGTGGTGTGTGAGGTGAGTGTGTGAGAACCACATAACTAGGGAGATAGACGTTTGGGGGTGACGTTTTGTGTGCATGGGAAAGATACACTCTACATAGTGTGCGTGCTTGGGAAATAGAGATGCTAGGAGACCTATCTAGAGAGTGGGGGAAGAGATGTGTGCATGCTCAAGAGACAAAGTGATAGAGACCTATATTGGGGTCCGGACTTTAGAAGAGAGGGGTGTTAATGTGCTCGTGTGTTGGTGTTTGGGGGAGAGAATGACTTCTCTGTGTGTGTGGGGGGGGGCGACGAGGGGGGGGGGTTGCTTCAGATAAAGAGTGAGGTGTCTATATTTGAGGGACTTTAGCGTAATTGAGATATACATGGTCAACGGTGTGTGCACTCATGGTTGATCAATTTGTTTCATAGTTTGGATTATGAGATAACGATACTTTCGAACATGCGTGATATACCTTGATGTTCTAGAATTACAAACCTAAGATTGGAATTTTGGAATTCGACTCCATCATTAGCTTTTGTAATTCATTTAAAGGAGGTACATTTTTTAAGCCGGGATTTTTTGATTTCAAATTCATATATCAAACCTAGAGATATACACATACGAGCATGTTCAAACTTTATAATCATCCACTTTATTCATACACATACACATTTTTGCTTTTGTCATCGTATTTAGGATAAACACATTTGGAATTTCATTTGAATTGGACCGTATGATGGTATTTGCTTGTAGTAGCTCAATGATCCATATTTGAATTGACTGGACAATCTAATTTTCGAGTTGGAGACATTGATTTTCAAAACGTGCACCTTTTTTTCATGCAAAACAAACAAATTCTCGGCCATGAAATCATAGTCGGCCGTACAAGAGTAGAATATAATTTCAGGCGCCAAAAGCTTTCAAACTTCCCACTCACATCAAAATATCTCGCGCCCGAAAATTTAGCCCTGCAATATTCCTGTTTTACCCCTGCCGCATGAACGGAAAGGGCTGCTTTGGTAACTCCATTGTTTTCCGCTCTTTGTCCCCAATATTCTTCCCCAGAGCCCCCCCCGACCCCAACCATGGCAAGCCGCCGAATCTAGACCTCCGCCATAGCGGTGGACCTCACACCCCGACGGATCTACCTTCCTCACCTTGGAACCCCCAACTGCCAACTCACCACTTCGCCGAAGCCGCTTCAGCGACTGGCTTGTCCACCGCTCCAGATCTCCTTGACCGCCATCATGGTCCACCGCACCGGATCTTCTTAACCGGCGCCCTCGTCCACCACCGTGTAGGCCCTTCACTGACTCCCTCGTCCGTCCCTTCGCTGGCCCTTCATACAAGCCCTTGTCCGCCGAAACAGATCTGCCTCACAAAAAGCATTGTACAATGCGCCCGTCAAAGCCTTCGTCCACTGCACTGGATCCGCTCCACGGACGCCATATTCCACTCCACCGGCCCGGCTTTACCAACGCCGCAGCCTCATCAGGTTATTTCGATTTGTACTCTTTCGGTTTTTCTCTTTATCGTGCAACTGTTCACTTACCATAGATGAGCTTTATTGTATGTCGACAGGCTCCGCAACCGTAGCACCGGAGCCGCTTCAGCGACGGCGACAGCCGGCCCAAACTCAACCGCAACACAAGCACCATGAAAGATCCTTAGCTATCAAGTATGCCAACGATACCCATACGCCGCCGAGAATCAGGTACTATTATCCAACGGCCGGTGCCTACATTCACTTTCTTAGCATAAGCACCGCACCTTTGAATTTCTTCAGGGCATCATTCAGTTTTTCATGAGACGTGTTATTCTGCTTGCACCTGTAGGGCCATACTTCTGGCAGTGAACATGTTACATGTGCTAAATTACATACCAGTGCACATATAGTTAATATGCTTTAGTTTTGTTCTAAGTATTACTGTACTTCCTAGATATCACTGCCTACTATTTTACTTCTTGCATGCCATATTTATGATAATGGTGTTATTCTGATGCCACCTATTGGTTCCATCAGACTGCTTAATGTTCTCTATGCTTAATTACACATCAGCAAACTAGCATGTGGTTCCGCTGGTTTTTGTTCGTTTTGCCCTACATTTTCTGATGCTAGCTATTACATCACTACTCTGAGCCTCTGTTCATTTCTTTTTTGTGTGTTCTTGATCTACCCAAGTTGCATGACTAATTTGATGCTTCTATTAATTATGGAGCTGCCAACCCCATCAAGCAAAATATTTGTTCTTTTGGGGCTGGCACCTCGAACAAGCATAAAAATAGAGGGAAGCAGATATATTGTCGTGTATGCGCACACCCTTTTTTCATTAGTTTAGATGAACCATTGATGATCAATTCGAACTAGCGCATGTGATTAAAATTAATTTTACCTAAATAGAGTGTGCAGAATAAACTACGACAAGTAGATTTGCAACCATGGGATGCTGACGATATCTTCAAAGAACATTGCAACAGTAGCAAGGCTTCACAACAACATATGGTAAGCCATCGTGTTTTAGTACATGTGAAATGTAATGTGTGTGGGCTGCTTTCTTGGCTTGTGCCCTCAACCTGTAATCCTACAGAATAACAAATAGTTCAGTTGTCTGCTTTGCGGTATTGCTTGATTCGAATGCTTGTTTGTTACTTGTTACTCTATACCTGAGTTGGCCAATATGTCAGTAGTGCCAGCTGTACTATCGTAAAGAAATGCATGCCTAGTTCATTTGAGTCCTTAACTTTTCCTCTGAACTTCATCACAAGACTGTCTTTGTAGTTTATATGAGGCGACACTGTTAAGTGCTTTCTCAGATTATTTCAACTGCTTAGATGCCTTGGCAACTTAAATATAGTGGTGGTACACTCCCTTTCAACTAGGGATGTCAACTGTGTCCCGTTTAATCCCGATTAAAGTCCACTAGTGGTATGATAGTTCAAAAGATTTTTTGTTTTTTGAGGAAAATGAACCAGGGAGCTAGCAAAAACTAACTAGATGGGACTGACGGATGTCTTTTATTTGCCACTTACATCCCTAGTTTCATCTTACCATTTTAATTTCTTTTTGGATGATGCTACTTCGAACCATTTAAATATAGCTTGCCATGCTCGGCAATAATTCGTATGTCGTTTACCATGTAAGCTTACTGCCTGGATCATGCGATAAGTATCTCTTACTTATGTCTAGCGGAAACCTTTCAGGATGCCATTCACACAAGGACACAATGTACAACCCCAGAATCTATTTGTGGAAGAAGTGCACCATCCATGTTACCAAATGGTAGCAATTCAGAGGCAACACCGCCGGAGAGCAGTCTGAGCACATATATTATAGTTCTTGAGGCTCTACTAGAGGCAGAAAGAGATGGTGTGGCTGCCATGAATGAGGTAATCTCGATCTTAAAGTTGGAAATTATGCAATTAGTTGCACACATTATGCAAGCAACCCAAGAATTGGAGGAAGTAAGAATGTTGCATTTGAAGACGGAGGAGGTCCTGCTGTTTCTGCTATCTGAAGCATAGGGTAATCCCAGTTCTTCTTTATATAGCAGTTGAGATTGTCATTAGATTATTGTAATGTGTTGTAATGATCCGAATTTTTTAGGCGAGGTAATCCTCAGTACTTGTATGATTGACATAAGGTGAACTATTTTTCGTGTGGGCATATTGTATTGGATGAAATAACTGTTTGACTCAAAGTGTATCCAACCTACTAAATTTGAAGATCATGACATTTCTGAATCATAATCATATATAAAGATGGAATAAATCTTTGTTGTGGTTTTGAAGAAATAAATAAAAAAACGCAGAATTATCTATGGATATTCGTAATCGAATAAAAATGGATTTGGATTTAGTTGCCAGGGCCCAGGGAAAACGTGAATGCTAATTCTCCCAAATTTTGAACGAAGCGGCTAAACACCCACTATCATTTGTGGGCTGCCCGAAGCAAGTGTTTGCGAGATGGAAATTACTGTCTACCCCTGACACATGACATCCTTATCGACCGGATTTACACTGCTGTCGATAGGGGTAGAGTAGTAACTTCAATCAGACATGACACGATGGCCTTTGAGCCCATTCAGACATGGTGGCGCCAAACGTGGGTGGCAAAACACATTTGATTCAAGCTCATCCGAAAGACATGTGTCTCTCCCTCCATTTCCCCATTCATCCACGGTGGGCGGCAAAACAAACTCTCCTCGTTCGAAATCGATGTAGGCTAATATTTTAAATAGGGGAAGATGTGTAACTTACCTCAGACGTGACACAACTGCCCTACCTGTCAGCACCGTTCATACACTGTGGGCGCCAACCGTGGGCGGCAAAACACCCTCTCCTCGCCCGAAATCGTTACCGGCAAATATTTGGGAGATGCGAGATTACCGTCCTATCCCCAACCGACGTGATGTCTGAAATTTTAAATGGGGGATAACTTCGTAACTTTCCCACATTTAAGATAAGCGCGTCCCAAAGTTTGAGACCCCCCTCCCCCTCCATTTCCCCATTCATACACCGATGGTGCCACGACAACCTCCCCACTGTGGCCAGCCTCCTCCGTCCGCCACCCCATCCTCCACCTTGCCGGAGCCGCTACCCTTACCCCGTTGTGCACTACAAGAGATGGAGGTCTCTCATCCACGGTGCCGGACCAGGATCCTTTCATCGCGTCGTCTCGCTTCATCGGCGCCGTCGTCCACCTTGCCGTTGCCGCTCCTACGACAGCTCAGGGAGTCCTGGACTAAGGGGTCCTCGGGCGTCCGACCTGTTAGTCATGGGCCGGACTGATGGGCTGTGAACATACGAAGACCGAAGATTGTACCCGTGTCCGGATGGGACTCTCCTTGGCGTGGAAGGCAAGCTTGGCGACCGGATATGTAGATTCCTTTCTTTGTAACCGACCTTGTGTAACCCTAGATCCTCCTGGTGCATATATAAACCGGAGGACTTAGTCCGGATAGAGAGAATTCATTATCGTAGCCATACAAGCTAGACCTCTAGGGTTTAGCCATTACGATCTCGAGGTAGATCAACTCTTGTAATCCTCATATTCATCAATATCAATCAAGCAGGACGTAGGGTATTACCTCCGTAGAGAGGGCCCAAACCTGTGTAAACATCGTGTCCCTTGTCTCCTATTACCATCGACCTCAGACACATAGTTTGGGACCCCCTACCCGAGATCTGCCTGTTTTGACACCGACATTGGTGCTCTCATCGAGAGTTCCACTGTGCTGTCGCCAAAAGGTTTGATGGCCCCCTCAATCGTCAATAATGACGTTGTCCAAGGAGAAACTTTCCTCCCCGGACAAACCTTTATGTTCGACGGCTTCGCATCGCGGGCCAATTCGCTTGGCCATCTGGTGCAGATCGAAAGCTATGCCCCTGGCCATCAGGTCAGATTTGGGAGCTTGAACTACGTTTTGGACATCCGTGGAGACTTTATCTTCGCCGGATTCGAGACCGCGGCTGCCACCCCCGGTCACCCCGATGATCATGACCTAAATCTGTCATCAGACTGCTTCCAGGAGATGGCCCCTATAACCGCTCTGGCCTTAGAGTCGGAGCAGACTGCGCCATCCGAGAACGGGAGGATCAACCCCACCAAGGAGGCCACAGATTCCACGGCGTTGGAGTCACACATAGACTTAACCTCTCACGACGTCTTTGTCACCGAAACTCCGGACTCATCTTCGGCCGTAAGTTCCGAGCCACGTGAGCTCACGGATGCTAAACTTGATCGCTTATCAATCTTCGAGTTCAGCGCCACAAACATCTTCCAGCACTCGCCTTTGGGCGACATGCTAAACTCATTAAAAAACCTGTCCTTGGTGAAGGACCCGCAACCGAACTATATCCGGTTCGAACTAGGGGCTGACGATGGAGAATTTCGCTCCCCACCTGCCACCCACTTCATAGCCACCGTCGACGACTTAACCAGCATGCTCAATTACGGCTTCGAAGACATCGACGGTATGGACGACGATGTGGAGGAGGAACATGGCCAAAACCCACGCGGCCATCCGATGTTGGATGGCCACTTCTTCGCACAACGTATACATGGTGGATACACGTGAAGAACCTCACGACGATGACAAAGAAGATCCAGTTAAGGATAAACCTCCTATGACACAGCCTAGACACCGGCGTCAGCGGCACCGCTCTACGTCACACCGTGCAAAAGACAGCAACACCGGCACCTGAGAAAATAATGCTCCGGACGTTGCTGAAGACAATGAAGACCCTGTCGGGGCAACATCCGAACAAAATGAATGGGAGGACGGGCACGATAGCCCTAATGAACAGGCCATACACGAAGACTCGGAGGACAGTAATTATCTTCCGCTCTCCGAGGATGAGGAGAGCCTCAGTGACGAGGATTTCATCGTTCTTGAGGAACCTCTCGAGCAGGAGCGCTTCAAGCGCCAGCTGATAGCCACTGCAAGAAGCCTGAAAAAGAAGCAGCTGCAACTTCAAGCTGATCAAGATCTGCTAAATGATAGATGGACTGATGTCCTAGCAGCCGAAGAATACGGCCCTAAGCGCCCCGCCAAAAGTTACCCGAAGCGCAAATTACTACCTCAGTTTGATGATGAGGCGCTAGAGCGCTCATACCACCATCACACAATGGGGCTAACAGAATACCACGTGGCCGGGATAAAGCGACAACTCGAGCCGAACACCAGCCCACCCCGCCTCGTTATAAAGGCAAAGATAAAACAGCTCGCGGTCACAAATATGACCTCCAGCAGGACCGGAACAATAGAGCGGGGCATACCAGATCAATCTATGGATCACAAGGATGTTCCTCGACACGCGGCGACGGCTACCTATTCGGATGTGACAAAGCTAGCCACGCCCGGGCCGAAAACTGCAAACGGACTCCATCGGAGGTACGTCGCAGTGTGGCCCAACATAGAGGCGCCGCACACCCGCTTTTCTTCACAGACGAAGTAATGGAGCATGAATTCCCAGACGGGTTCAAACCCATGAATATCGAATCATACGACGGAACCACAGATCCCGTGGTATGGATCAAGGACTTCCTCCTCCATATCCACATGGCCCGCGGAGATGACCTTCATGCCATCAAATACCTACCACTAAAACTCAAAGGACCAGCTCGACACTAGTTAAATAGTCTGCCGGAAAATTCTATCGGCAACTCGGAAGATTTGGAGGACGCATTTCGCGACAACTTCCAAGGAACATATGTCCGGCCACCGGACGACGATGACTTAAGTCACATTGTCCAGCAGCCCGGAGAGTAATCCAGGAAGCTCTGGACTAGGTTCTTAGTTAAAAAGAACCAAATCGTCGACTGTCTAGACGCGGAAGCCCTTGCGGCCTTCAAACACAGTGTCCAGGATGAATGGCTTGCACGCCACCTCGGTCAAGAAGGACCTATATCCAAGACAGCCCTTACCGCTCTAATGACTCTCTTTTGCACGGGAGAAGACAGCTGGCTCGCTCATAGAAGCAAGAGCACCAGTGACTCGGGCACCTCCGAAATCCAAGACGGCAATGGCAAGCCACGATGAAGCAAACACAACAGTCGTAATGATAATGACAGATCACGTGACATAGCGGTCAACGCCGGATTCAACAATCCCAAACCCGGTCAACGGAAAAAGCCATTCAAGGTGAACCGAGATAGACCATCCAACCTAGACAGGATATTGAACCAACCCTGCCAGATTCATAGACACCCCGATAAACCAGCTAATCATACCAACATAAGCTGTTGTGTCTTCAAGCAGGTCGGCAAGCTCAACGCCGAACACAAGGGGAGCGGGCCGCCAGGCGATAGGGACAACGGAAGGGTTCACCAACCAAATACCGGGGGTCAGAAGCAATTTCCCCTGAGGATCGATCAATCACGGAGCAGAAATAGTAGTTCGGCTTCCGCCGCCCACTTCATATACATCACTACGCACTCAAGATACCATGGGCATTCGCGGAAGCACAATACAGACAAGCCTGCAAGCATTCCAGTAACATTTTTTTATCTACTTTCCTTTTTCTTTCTTTTCTCTTAAAAACAGGTGACGCAAAGGACAAACATATAAACTGATTCCATCGGAGTTCGGATCCACCTAAGGGGCTGTTCCTGTGAAGGAGTCCCTTCACCGAGGACAAGTAGCACAGACGTGCGACAGGAGGTCCAAAATTACATTTTGTAGACCGCACTCTCTATTTCGAGCCTGTAAAGTGCCTTTTTCCTCTGCCTTCAACCCCTAGCGTATTAAATAGCCGGGGTTGCGGCTTTGTTATCTATATACATGATTGGCACATCACTCAAGATCCCAGTAAAATAATCCATTCTTTTCTAAAGGACCGAGTTTTTCCCCTATGGTTGTTTCAAACATACACCTCGGCATAACTTGCCACGGGCTCAGTATGGGAACAAGCGAGTTGCCAACAAGTCCGAACAGCTCTATAGCGCACTTCGGCATCGCGAGTTTGGCCTTATATGCATCAGCTCTGAATCATGTCTTGGGTCAATAGTTGGGTTGCCCGGCTCCTGTTCTTGCTATCCTACGTTCCGCTCTATCAGCTAGGGTAGTAAAGGGAGAACTACTGCGATTGTGCTTCCAGTTCACCTGGTTAAGCACCTCAGTAGAGAAAGCCAAAAACTGACTGTCATGATGCGGCGAGAGTTGGTCAACCACTCAATGAATTATTAGAATCTTTAGCAATTCCTCCGTGTCACACGAAGGACCTCTTTTCAGTCAAATATGTAAACGCATCGTATGAATAAGCCACATACATACTAGGGGCTATGTCGTAGACCCACCATAAAACTCATATGGCTAAGTGAAAGTGTTAACGCCCTATAGTCTGGTTGCCTGGTTCGCTCCATTGACACCTCCTTCACGGACCAAGACGTTGGGTCAAGAGTGATCAGATGCTTTTTAAACACCCCCGTACTTCCTACGAGGGGGCTAAAGCCGACGACTGGAAAACTTTCAGATCATATACAAACGGCCGCACAGGAGGAACAAAAGCCTTTAGGCAAAATAAAAAATACAGGCTGATTACAAAAATTGTCTCTTTCATAAAGAATTCACTCGAATATTATGCCTTTCGAACATTGACCCTCTATCAAGCGGGTAGCCTCCAAGACGTCCTCAAAGTAATACTCTGGTGCGTGATGGTCCTTGCCCTTGGGTGGACCCCGCGCTGCAACATCGACGGACTTCATCTTCCCCTAGTATGTCTTGACTCGAGCAAAGTCCATCCGTGCACCTTCGATGCACGCCGACCACTTCATGGCGTCGATACGTGGCACCGCATCAGCAAGCCGCCGCACCAAGCCAAAATAGCTATTTGGAATCGGCTCAGTCGGCCACATCTAAAGTATGACGTTCTTCATGGCAGCACCGGACATCCTGTGAAGCTCGCCCATTAGGACATCTGTTCATTCAGTAGCAGAGGGCGTTTCGATACGCCGAACTATGACCAGAAAAGCTTCTCCGTTGCATACCCCTCTTGCGCTTGGTAAAACAACGCCGCATTGGATGAAATCTTCGACAGGTCCAAAAACACGTCTAGAGAAGTCCATACTTGGTTAAGCTGAGCATAATTTGGATCACCGAACTTAGTATGTAATAAAAAGGGCTTACCAGCCGCAATCTCCCTAGCTTGCCGGTTCTCCTCATGGGCTTCTCTCGATTCAGACCGCGCTTCTCTTGCCTCTCGTAAGGCCTTGTCAAATTCAGCCGTTTTAGCTTCATTTTCCTTCTCAAGAAGTTCACAGCGGCTCACAGCATTTTTTAGTTCGAGCGCCATCATGGATATCTTCTCCTCGTCTTGGCACTGAGCAGCTTGTTCGGCTTTTAACTCAGCCAATGCCTTTTCGACAGCTGCATCACTAAACTAGGCCTGCTCCTTGGCTCGGGCCAGCTCCGCCCGAAGAATTTCAACGGCGGCAGCACCATCTGCACTCATGCATATTCCAGTATATAACTTTCAGCGTCATGCTTATATCACAAAAATGTACGTGAAGGGACTGCCCCGAATACATACCTTGCGCCTCGTTAAGATGCATATTGGTTAACGCAATGTCATCCCCGGCCACATCAAGCTTCCGCTGCAGCTCGGTAATATCCGTAGTCTAGGAAGTAGCCAGGGGGAGGCAGCCTGTGTTGAAATTAATCAGATTAGTTCTTGAATATTTCTTCTTGATCCTCCGTTCGCCTCCCATGGGAAGCCAACCCGAGTCTCAGGGGCTACTACCTATACACAAGTGCATCTTTGCAAATAAAATATAGTTGAAAACATTACATCACAAACCTCGAATCCTCTTAGCAGGCCCACGAAGGCCTCATTCAATCCGCTTTTCGCGGACATGATCTTTTCGACCGCCTTGCCCATCAAGGTACGATGTTCCTCTGAAATGGACGCCTGTCATAGCATGTCTGTCAATATATCTGGCGCCTCTAAGTCTCCGGAGGCAGCTGTAGGAGTACTGCCTCCCTTTGAAATCCATTCATTCGTATTCGGCTGCAGACTGGACTGTTCGGGGCCTTCATTGTCGATCCCCGGACCCTGGGCCACCGAGGTGCACCTTCGAGTAATGTCTTCATCATCCCTGGCACCACTTGTTGGTCGGGGGAGACCCTCCGCGACGACACCTCGAAGTCGTCCGCCCGATTGGGTGGAGAGGCCGGTCGAGGCGTCTCACTTTCCATCATTTCGGGGAGAAGGTCCCCCGAGGAAGAGGATTGTTGAAGAAGACTGTGTGCCGAACTGCAAAAAATATATGTGCCAGGAATCATAAGAAAAGAATGGGAGATGTTTAAAACATCCTTGTTCACTTATGATTTGGCCTGAGGCTTGTCCTCGTCATGAGACTGCGCTTCGGCATCGTCCAAGCCCGAGCCACCCGACAGAGGCATCTTGCCTCGCTTAGGAGCTTGTTACTCCCAATCTTCGGAGGCGGCCCTTTTCTTCCCATGAGGGGAGGAGACAGTGGCCCCCCCTTTCACTACAAAAAAATACACTTCCGTGATGATACGTGTTTGTCACAGTAGGTCGCTTTTTTTTGTCATGCATGTACGTCCATGACAAATTTATGACAGAATCAAGATAGTCATACCTGTGCTGTCGTAGAAGTGTTCCATGACATTACTAAAATTATCATCACGGAAGTGTCCACTTCCATGACGATAAATCGCGCGTCACAGAAGTGCTTTTGTCAAGGGTGACCGACACGTGGCATCCACCATAACGGAACGCCGTTAAGCTATCGGGTCGGGTTTTGGATCCGGTAACCCGTTAACAGCCCCGACCGATGGGGATTTTCCACGTGTAAAATCATCATTGGCTAGAGGAAACACGCGTCGGCTCATCGTTGGTTTAGATGTCAACCACTCATTGGACGGAAGGCTCCTATGATACATCGACACGTGGCACGGCCCAACAGAGGCCCATTCCTGTGAAAAGGCCGCCCCGTTTGACTTGGTCAAAAGCTGGCGGGCCGGCACATGGAAAGCCTGTTAACGGCCTGTTCGAATATAGCCCATTTACAGCCCGCTAAGCCAAGGCCCGTTACACCATGTCCGAATTAGGCCCAGTAGCATCATCTGGGCCATCCAATATGATTCCAGCCCGTTTTCACTTCTGGCCCATGACGTCTTTCGGCCCATATGAGGCCCTATGTAACTCTTGGCCTACTAACGGCCCGTGGTGAAACTGGGCTGTAATGAACAGTGTATCACTTTACACCCATTAACGGCCCGTGGTGAAACTGGCCCGTAATGAACAGTGTGTCACTTTATACCCATTAATGGCCCCTTATTTCGTTGGGCCGTTTCCAGCCCATGTTATGTTTTGGCCTTCTCAGAGCCCATTTATTCTTGGGCTCATTTCCAGCATTCGTTTACTTATGGCCCATTACTGTCATTTTCTGCTTGTGGGCCAAATTCAGCCCGTGGTTACAGTCGGCCCATTTGTGGTCCGTTAATATGTTGGGCCGATTTCATAGCGTCATCAAATACGGCCTATTAACGATGGCCCGTTATGGTCGGCCCATGAACGGACGATTCCAACTCCAGCCCGTTTACGACCATAATGCGGTCTGTTTGGCCCATGTTTGGCCAATCGATTATACGGCCCGTATAAGGCCCATTGATAATATGACCCGCAGAAGGCCCATTGTTTCTACGGCCCGCAGAAGGCCCATTGTTTCTATGGCCCGTAGAAGGCCCATTGTTTCTACGGCCCGTGGATGGCCCACTGTTTCTATGGCCAGTAGGAGGCCCAGTGTCACTACAGTAAATATTAGCCCATGGTTATTGTGGCCTAATTTTAAAAAATAGGTTATTGCAGCCACTAGCTAACCGCGGAAAAAGAACTGCAATGACTACAAGCAAACAAATAAACAAGACAACAAGGAAATAAATAAGCAAGCAACTAACGCTAGGCTATCACGGCTATTACACATATTACATCCACTGGGCATTAAAGTTCGCCACCAGTGCAAATATAGGGAACAATGCAGCATATCATATACACTGGTTGTCAAAGTTGGCGACCAGCGCAAATAAACACCGCAAGAAAACAAATCCAGAACTGAAACCACTTCAGAAGATCTCAAGAAACAATATCCTGGGTACCCATAATGCTGGCAAGATGCTTAGCGAGCTTATTAACTTTCTCTTGTTTGGCGCTTAAATCCTCCAGTGCTTGTTGTTGCACCAGAAAATATGCATCTGAATTCTGCAGGGACTTCCTCAGTCCTTCAGTTTCCTGTCGCAGCACATCTGATCGGTGTATTTCAACTTGAAGTTGAGACTCAAGAAGATGAACTGATTCAAGCAGCGAGTTCGAAGAGCTTGTGCCAGCAGTAGTGACCAGTAACTCGAACACTACATCAAGACAGGACTTTTGGGTTCCCTCACTGTCGTCAAGATAGTTTTTATTAGCTTTCTTGGAGACCAATCGGGATGTCTCACTATCTTGAACCTTATCTGCATTACTTCCTTTACCATTGGATAACGCGGTACTGTTCTCCAATATTTTGTCCGCATTCTAAAAGAGAAACAAGCGGACACATCACATGTTTACCCTGTTGTATATGAAACTCATTTTGGTAAATGAGTTCAGTAGTAAAGTGGACACGATAACAGCATGAAACAAACATATATCTATGTACCATGGTCACTTTATGGTCTATACCATTCTAGTTTTTGTTGCCAAATCAAGATAGAGACACAATTCAAATAATATTTGTTCAAGACAAAGCAGAATAGACAGAATATAAGTATGGGTAACTATAGAGCAATAACAACACTTGTAATGTGCATGACATGAGAACATAACTGTTTATTTGACTGAAACTGAAATCAACATAGAACAGGTTACAACAGCAAACTAGTTAAAGAAACAGGTTTAAAACATACCTGTTGGGCCATTGGAGTTTCAATTCCATCCTTCAAATTTGAAAATAGTTGGTATGAGTAAATACAGTCTTGCAAGAGCAAAGGAGTATGAACCATAGCTACAGAACCTGACCTGAGAACAAATCTTTTTCTCCTTTAAGCGTTGAGCTGGGATTCGGAGTGGTGGTCCTCGTGCTTTGGGCACTGTAGTTCCTTTACTAACTACTCGTGTTTGGGTGCTCTATGGTGGAGACGGTGCTGTGTCAACTTGAACTGGGTTACTATCTGCCGGGGATGGTGTTAGAAGGGGTGTAGCTGGTTCTCTATCCAACTGGGTAGGGGTACAATCTGCGAGAGTCTGGGTTATGTGTGGTGGATCTGGTCCATGGGCAAGTACAGCCGTGGTTCTATCTGCATCAACTAGTAGCACTATCTTTTCGGAAGACCATGTTGTTACTCCCTTAGATACTGCCATCACGCTCTCCAATTCAAATGCCTGATAAACAAGAAAAGTAATTGAAAGTATAGACATTGTATGATAGACAGGTGCAATGGATAGTGGGGAATAAAAGAGGGCATGAAATAATTCATATTTATGTTGTCTAACCAAACAGGATAGCATGACACAATTCATATATATGATGGCTAACTAAACAGGATAGCATGACACAATTTCACATTATGATGGCTAACTAAAAAAGATGGAAAGACATAGTTCAAAATATGAGACTATGTAAACAGGATGACATGACATAACTATATAATGTGTTTATTAAATAGGTTGGCATGCCATAATTCACATACATTCATGATTAGAATGCCATAATTCAAAATATGATCACTGTAAACACTAAACAGGATGAGATGATATAACTATATGATGTCTTTATTAAATGGTTTGCCATGCCATAATTCAGATAGATGATGTGTATGTACTATGTAAACATGATGGCGTGATATAATTCAAAAATATGATTTATATAGTAAGCAAGTAAGCAGATGGCAATCCATATATGATGTAAAGAGTAAGCAATGCAAGACAACATGCATGACATGGGTAATATAACCCTGCCAAGTTTGAGCATAGACCTCAGGGGGGAAATAGGACTGGTCATCAGTCTCTGAATCCTCCTCTGAGGAGCTCTCTGTAACTAGCAAGATGTCTGCTTCAGCAGGTAGCATTGTCTGCTCTGAATACCTTGTTTTCATTCCAGATACTTCCATCACCGCTTCAAATGGCTGATGCACAGGAAGAGTAGTTGAATATACAAACGTTGTCGCCAAATGGAACACGTAATACAAAAAATGATAACATGATATAATTCACATGACGATTGGCTAAACAACATGACATTGCATAATTCGCATATATAATGCCTTTGCAACAAGATAGCATTGTATAATTCACATATATAATGTCTTGCAACACGATGGCAATGTGTAATTCACATATATGGTAATTAGACACTGAATAGGTGGCATTCACACAAAGCATGTCTAAACTAATCAAATGACATAGCAATGCGAGACACCATACCCACGATATGAGCAACATAACCCTGCCAAGTTAGAGCATACACCTCGGGGGGAATAGGACTGGTCATATGTCTCTGAATCCTCCTCTGAGGAGCTATCCGTAACCAGCGAGATATGCGCTTCGCCAGATAGCATAGTCTGCTCTGAAGACCTTGTTTTCACTCCAGAATTTTCCATCACCGTGTCAAATGGCTGATGCACACGAAGAGCAGTTGAATGTAATAACATTGTTGACAAATGTAATATGTAACGAAAAAAAGGATGGCATGATATAATTTACATATAAGATGACTGGCTAAGCAGGATGGCATTGCAAAATTCACATATATGATGCCTGGCTAAACAAGATGGCGTTGCATAATTCACATAAACAATGAATAAACTAAACAGATGGCATTCGCACAAAGGATGTCTAAACTAAGCAGATGACATATTTGATGTATAAAGTAAGCAATGCAAGACACCATATGCATGATATAACCAAGATCAGCATTCGAAGTTAGAGCGAAGACCTCAGGGGGTAAATAGGAGTTGTCTTGTCCTTCTGAATCCCCCTCAGAACAGATATCTTCCTCTCGATTACAATCCGAAATGCATGGAGGGGGGCTGCCTTTGCGCCTACAATGGAGCGATGTCTGCATGAAATTTTATTGCCACACAAGGCTCGTCTCTTTTGCTCTACATGTTCAGTTCCATTGTTTACAATAACTGTCATGCATAGGAATAAAACATAGTGAGATTATGTAAGGAGTGCATGCAGAACTCCAGAGTGATGGTAGCAACCTGTGGATAGACCCAAAACCAATAATAGCAGGCAGATAATGGCTTCAATTAAAAAATACAGATAATGGCTTATTTACTGTTTGTTTCCCACCCAACATGAAACTCATAGTAGACACCGGAGATTAACCAGATAGTAGATAGATACTATTGATAGCGGCCCCGATATGTACCCCACAACCATTTAAAAACTCAAGTTTGACCATTAGTTTGGAGCTGACTCAGAGTCTAATCGGTGAATAGGACGATAAAGTAGCATGTAATATTAAGCGATGCATAACGTAAGCAGACACGAAAGAGTGCGACCTCCCTTGCGGACCCGTGTAGTCCTCGAGGTCATCTGCTCGGTTGATGATGGTAGTGCAGTTTTCATGGCTGCCAGCGGCGGGGAAGAAGATCTGAGGCGGCGAAAGACAGTCTGGAGGCCGGATCCCTACTGTGCTGGACCCTTCTTTCGTTGGAGCACCTCAGCTGGGGTGGACGACGGCGCAGCAGGAGCGGGACAAACCACGCAAGGTTTTCTTTGACAACTATCTGTAAGAGAAGTAATTCTATAAGGGCTCGTTTGATTGGGAGGATTACAGCAATGTAGGGATAGGAAATAGACAGGAATAGGACAGGAATGCACGTGCAAAACAGAGATTTAAAAACACAGGATTTCTGCCAATTTGGGTGTTTAATTCACAACAATTGGAAGATCACATGATGCAAAGAAGCATGGTGAGATTAAGTCAAACCACAAGAAAATGTACGGTTATAATGCTATTATGCTACTATCTATTAGTCTTGTGCTTCATGAATAGGAATTTGAAAAGGAGGACAAGTGAAAATTGAAATTCCTACATTTTTTATTTCAAGGAGGCACTAAAGGAACAAATCCGTGTGCCCAGTGGACAATATATATATAAGATGTAGAGTAAAAAAGAGATGCAACAAGTGTACAACCTCTTTGGCGAAGCCATGTCGATCTCAGCGTGATTGGGTTGGCCGGTGAGGATGCTCTGGCTGACTTGGCTGTCGGAGGAGGGGAAGAAGATCTTAAGCATCTGGAGATGGAGCCCGAGGTACTGCTCCGCTGTGATGGAGGATTTTGTCGTTGGAGCAGCTCCGGTGAGTTATACGACGCCGAGGCTGAAGCAGGACAAGAGAGACAACGGACAATGTTAACCTGAGTGGAATTCTAATAGCATCTCCAATACATGATGTAAAATACATAACCACGAAGTGCTAGATGTAAAATACATTAGCCGCTCATCTCTTAACTTAACTGTCGAAACTGAATTTAACTGTCGAAACTGAACTTAACTGTCGAAACTGAACTTAACTGTCAAAACTGAATTTTGCTGTCGAAACTGAATTTTGCTATTGAAACTGGACGCACTACCAAGGTGAGGCTACACGTCGGTCGACTGACTTTTTCATCTCTGGTCAGTCGATTTTGCAGCCGTTGGATACGAAATCAAGGGCCTGCAGTTCATCTTCAACCTCCACCCCCTGAGCCGGCCAAACAGCAGCCCCCCGCCGCCCGCGGTGCGCCGCCCCGCCCGCCCCGAAAACACTCCCCACCGCCGGTCCGCCGCCGCCCCGGCCCTCCCTCTAGCGCCCCCCCATGCCGAGCTTTTTCTCCGGCGATCCCCACGCCACCGCCCCGCCAACGCCCCGCCACCGCCGGCGACCACCGCCCCATCCTGAACCCTAAGATAGATAGTGGGGTACCTCTCCGGCGAGCCCCTCTCCCTGCTACGGCTGGTTCTTCCTTCACCCCGGCGGCATCGGAGTGAAGTGTAGCTAAATCGGAGCAGCATCGCAAGCAAGAGCAAGAGCGAGAGAAGCAACGCGAGCAAGAGCAATAGCAAGAGCAGACCAGGCAGGGGACCGAGAGCAAGAGCAGAGCAGCAGCGCGAGCGAGAGCTAAAGCAGCAGCAGGTCCTACTGATGTGGACGTCGCTGCCGAGGGAGCGACGCCATGGAGGAAGTGGCCGGCGACGCCGCCGTGGATGGAGCCGCGCCGTGTCGGCTCGGGACCGAGCGCCGGCAGCACCGTGAGATCGAATCAAGAAGAAAATGCGGCGATTAGTGTACAACCTCTTTGGTGGCGCCGATTAGGCCGCAGCTTCATCCAAGGAAACGGTGATGATGATGCTCTTCCGGTGGTGCAGGTGAAGACGGCGGTGTGGGAATGGAGGTGGCGCGAAAGAGGAGGGGAATGTCGGGCCAGCTCCTTAGAGGTGGAGGATGGTGTGGCTGAACCGGCGGGACGATGAGATCGACAACGGATCCTCATCCGGTACGGTGGATGAGGGACGTCGAGGTGTTGCTGTGGACGACGTCGTCGGGGAAGAGGCTCCGGCTGGGTGGCGGACGGAGCAGGGTGTGGGGTTTCGTCGCGGGTTTTCGCGGCCTCGGTGTACGAATGGGTGGGCGGATGGGATGGCAGTGGGGAACCATGACTTAGAGACGCGCTTGTCCAAAATGTGGGGTAAGTTATGAAAGTACCCCCACCGATTTGAGGGGGTTCTTTTGGTTCAGGGGTACCACGAGCATTTCGCGTGTCGGGATTTCACAGGAGGTGGGCGTTTTTGCGCGTGTTGTAATTTCGAAATATAATATTGTTTAGATTGTTCGATATTTAGTTGTAAGCTGCAAACACCACACATTATCACAAATTCAAATAAAATGTGAGATTGTTTGATGTATAGTATGGTTTAGATTGTTCGACATTTAGCTGTGAGTTGCAAACACCATGCATTATCACATTATGGTATAACATATGCACAGCACGTGTATCACCACTATATTCATGCATGCAATGTTTAAAACACCATGATCTCCTATTCAAATATATGAATCCGCTTTCATATCAAATTATGATCTTTGTTAGTCTCTTACACCCACACAATCCTCTAACCTTTGTAGCTACCACTAACTTTCTCTCGTGCATGCACACGCCCTCCTCGCCCTCCCCTTCCCTCGGCATTCTATCCACCGGGCACATTCATTTTTTTCTTTAGGTCGTTCTCCCAGAGTCTCCACAACTCCTTTCCGACACACACCGATCGATAAACCTCTCCAACGATGCCTGCCTAAAACATACAAACACACCTTCAATCTCCTCCTTTATGTGTCCTTGCCTTGTGTCTCTCATACGGTCAGACACACGTGTAAACTCTCTCCCCTCTTTTCATCGCTCTCTCACAACCGCACACTCCTCCCCCTATCTAGCTAGTAGTTGGGCCTCTCGCACCACCTCCTAGCTCCATTCTCTCTATCTATCCGTCTCGCTGGGCCTTATTAGCCTCTAACAAATGGACATACACCGACCGATCTCTCGCTATACATATAGCTAGCTAGGTCCTTATAACTCGATTTTACCCACACGTCAATCGATCTACCTCATTAGTTGTGTCTCTCCCTTCCTCCGACAAACAACAATTGATCTACCGATCTAGTTAGGTTTTCTTACCAAACACATGGTTCCTCTTCATCATCCATGGATGCGTCCCGACAGATCTATCACGCATAGGCACACACAGAAACACATCCCCACTCTTATTGATAACATTGCAGTTCCACCCTCAATTTGTCTAGTAGGCCTCTCCCACCATCTTCGAGAAGCAACTCCATCACCCATCCAGCACTCTACCCCTCTCCCTCCCTCTCCCTCCCTCTCTCTCTCCTCTATCTCTCTCCCATCATATTTCCCATCCTTCAGTTATGTATGGATGTCGACCGATCTCCCTCAAGACATAGCTGGGTCTCTCCTTCTCAACACATATACGAGTCGTTCTACCTCTATAGTTAGGCCTCTGCCTACCCCTCCCACCACCCCTCCCCCCCACAGACACCGATACATCGAGCACTCTAGTCATGTCTCCCTACCACACACAAACTTGATGTGTGCCCTCTAACATTCCGGTAGGCCAGTCGCCCTATATCTTTGACTTGTACACACACACACAATTTCGATGGCTCTCTTCATCGATCTCGCACCCACCCACTTGATCCTCTCTTGGACTCTATCGATAGCTTTGACCCCTCCCTCTCTTCTCGGGGATTGCCCGACCCTCTATGTATGATATGGATAGGCCTCCATTTCACACACATTGCATGCAAAATTTTGTTTGAGATGTCATCGACACATATTCCCACAAATAATTCACGAAATCAACCCCCCACCCCCCCCCCCCCCCCAAAAAAAAAAAAAACTCACGAACGCGGTTTGTATCTCTCACACACACCCACATAGGTGGGGAACGTGCACGAAGAGAAGAGGTGCATGCACGGTGCACGTACTCCCGTCTCGTTCCCAACCACACCCGCGCGGGTACACGGTGGAGCTCATTTCTATACGAAAAAGGCAGACCACGTGGTAATTTGGCACATGTACTGGTTGTCCACTTGGTGGAGGGAGGATCGTCTACCACGGGTGAACAAACAAATTGCGACTTGACGTGTTTTGTTAAAAAAGAGGCAAACCATGTGGGGCCTACCTTAGAGGCAAGGCTCTATACACTGGAGTACTTTTGATGTGTCCCGTCAACTCGCAGAACGAGGAGAAGCTTGCTTAGTACGCAGTCTCCCCCGCCCACAGGCGCGGTGGCTCGCAGGATGAGGTGAAGCTTGCTTACTACGCCTTACGCCCGCTCCCTCGCCCATGCGTGCGGTGGCTCGCAGGACGAGGAGAAAAATTTACTACTCCCTCCGTTTACTCCTCGTCCCTACTACCTTGGTTATAGAGATTATATCATATTGTTTGGAATATATATGTCCTTTAGTAGATTTCAATATGAACTACTAGTACATATTCCAAACACTGATGTATATAGACGTATTTTAGAGTGTAGATTCACTCATTTTGCTCTGTATGTAGCACTCTCCCTCGCCCCTCGACCCTCGCCCATGTGGTGGATGTGCAGCAATTCATTCGGTCTCATATAGCCAGAACGATATATACTGCACTACAATTATTGCTCGACTTCCCGAAGAGGCGAAGAGCCAATCGCAAGGTCAATATTTTGGAGATGCCAAGTGCAAGGTTATATGAGAATGAGTAGTAGGTGCTGCGTCATTTATAAATAATTTTTTTTTCTTCAGTGGCACGTACGCAATATGATAGGTTCATATGGAGAGAAAAGGAGTACATAGTCAGGACGGGCCAACCTACACGGTTGCTTGCTGGGGTTGCTCTCTTCACACTCTCTCGCACAAAACGACTGTGGCCACATCTCTAACATCCCGGTGGATCACGTCCGCTTGGGGTCCACTGTCGGCACGTCTCGATCAGGGGTCCCCGCCGTTCTCTCTCACAAAGCCGGTGAGGTTGCCTTCGTCCCTTGCTCACTGCCGCGACATGGGCAGTTGGCGCCCCCCGCCGCCCTCCTCAAGGTTGAGCTACGTCCCTCAGGTACAACTCCCTTTACAGCCGGCTTGCACCACTGCTCCAGCTGCCCACATCATTCCATGTGGATATTTCTCTACTTCTTTGCCCCGCACATACCTCTACTGGCTTCTACGTACTGTATTTGTGATGAGTTTATGTCTCATTAACTAGTCCCAGTAATCTTATTCTAATCACGCTTGTTCAATTTCTTTGCCACAGGGATGCTCATCTCGATTTTGGTGAAACTGCACAAAATGATCTGATGGTCAAAAGGTTGCAAACTTCATTTATTAGGAAGCTCGAACGTTGCCAGCAAATTGAAGCCTGGTCAGGGTTCATGGTTCAAGGGCTAGGGACTGCATGGATCGTTTTTTTTTCTTTAGCTGCCTCTGTTCCAAAATAAGTGTCAACTTTAGTAGTAGTACAACTTTGTACTAAAGTTTACACAAAGTTGAGAAACTTATTTTGGAACGGAGGGAGTACATATTTGCTATGATCTGTCAATCATTGAGATGCAATAGCATGCATGTTAGTCTCCTTTGTATTTTATGAAATGTTGCAACGGGCAACCTTGGACGCAGGATACATGTAACAGTAGCTGGAAGCTTCATAGCATTGTAAAAATTTAGCTCGCTGATAAATTACAGTATGTACTATACTAGTACTTCCTCCGTTCCTAAATATATGTCTTTGTAGAGATTTCACCATGAACCACATGCGGATGTATATAGATGCATTTTAAGTGTAGATTCATTCATTTTGTTCTGTATGTAGTGGAATCTCTACAAAGACTTATATCTACTAGTAATAGCTAGCCCCCACTACTAGGAATTCTCTATCCTCTCCTTGAGCCATGTCATCAAAATTGATGTAGCCGTTAGATGAAGTAAATCAGTCCATAATAGCCGTCTGATCTTGACGTTGAGAGGCTCCGCACTAAGCCACATGCAAGCATGCAGAAATACCGTGCCACATGCATGTGAGTGGGTTTTAAATCACATCAACATGTCTGCATGCAAGCATGCACTGGTAGCATGCATGTAAGTGAGCTTTTAAGTCCCATTAACATGTCAAAAAGAAAAATATAATCCCATTATGCAGTAGGAGTTCAGGAGTTGGCTGATCTTTTTTCCTTACGTGGGATGATCTAAATGATGATGGGAGTTTATTTAGTTTGGCTACCACATTTTTCATGCGGTCATAGAGTTTTTTTGTTCTATGAAATCGATAATTTTGTCGAGAGAGATATAATCGTGGGGACTCATCTAGTAATATTTAGGAACAGAGGGAGTACTATGTAAAGAGTTAGGTGTCGCACAATGATAGTAGTGTGAGGTGGGCCATGTAATCACTTAGCCTGCGTGTTTTCATTGCTCTTGCACGCCTCCGCTGTAAGAATGGAGAAAATTATAATCTAGTAGTAGTAGTATACCTCCTTTCACCGAAAGCGTGGGACATCCAGCAGTCCTACCACCTTAGTAATAAAGACCAATGAGACGTCAAATCACATAGACCCAGCAGTAAGTTGGACGGACGAAGCAACCATCACTCTTGCGCCAGTGAGAGGTCGCGTCCGCTCTGCCCGGGGATGAATGCGACACCGATTCTTTGGAGCGGCGCTGACCGTTTCGGGCAGGAAGCGCGCGCGGGCGATGGAGGGGCATTGGGTGGGCCAGGCTGGCCAGGAGCGGGCATGGCAGCTGTCCGCATGTCCCTACCGGACACACCTGGAAACGAGAGGATGCACCGACTCTCGCGGCTAAAATTGTACACTACACAACATCTCTCTGTAGGAGTAGGTCGATCTGTCGCTCTCTCTAAAACACACAAGGTGTTAAACACACACACACACGCGCGCGTGCGCCCGCACATGCACGCACCTTGGTCCCGGTGCACCTTCTAACGTGACTTATTACACCTAGACGGAGGGAGTAGTAAGTATACGAGATACGGTGGCACACTAACTTAAGTCGAATACAAGTGGCCAAAATTTGTGTGCATGTTATAATAAGGATTCACTTAAAATAGTATGTGAGCGAACAGAGGGATCAATTGGACAGTGTTCCCGAGCAGTAGCGAGATGTGTGAGGTAAGATACACCGCTGGCGCTTTTAATTTTTCTTATTAATTTGTTTGTTTCACCCTCTGACTGGTGGGACCCAACGTACTACGTGGAGAGAGGTAAGGTGACTAAGGCTGCATTATTTCTGCACCACTGTGGATAGTCTTACCACCAAAGCCACATGACACGATTATGATTGAAATCCCAATGACACCCACACACAAAAAAACACGGCATGCTGGTCACACGAATGCAGGAATGTATAAAAGGTTATTTCCCTCTCGTTGAACATAACGGGAGGGTTGTGTAGCTGGTTAGCTTGTTCGCTCACTCTCTCTCCCTCTCCCGCTAGAGCCTCAGCGCTTGTAGTTGCTCTCTTCACACTCTCTCGCTCTCTCCAGATCTAAACAAGAATTCGTTGGCCTCTCTCTCCCCTCACTGCTGCTCAAAGAGCCGGCAGGATCCGTCCGCCGGGAAGGGAAGGAGGCTTAACGCTATCGCCGTCGGCGAGGGACTACCGGCGCAGCTGTTCACTTTCCACCCAGCGGCGGCACGGGTGGGCCTCCGACCCCTTCTTCTTCGCCGTCGTCCCGTCGCCCACCGAACCACGCCCCAAGAACCTTAAGGTATAATTTACTTACTCCACATGCATTGCTCTAGCTGCATGTATACCATGAATCTAGGACATGGTTCAAAGAGGAAAGGAGTGGGGGAAAGTAGTGGGAAAAGTTGCATATAGCATGAATCTAGGACGTGGTTCAAAGAGGAAATGAAGGGGGAAAGATGTATAGCATTAATCTAGGATGTGGTTCAAAGAGGAAAGGAATGGGGGAAAGTAGTGGGGAAAGTTGTATCGCATAAATCTAGGACGTGGTTCAAAGAGGAAAGGAAGGGGCAAAAGTACTAGTTCAAAAAGGAAAGGAAGGGACAAGGCTGTAGAGTTTGAGCAGGACTAAATTTGCTGCGCTCACATAGGGAAAGGCGTCTAAAGATAACAAAACTGGGACCAACACAAATATGCTCCTTGGTTTCTTGTTCTTTGTTGCAACAGACTGTGCATGACAACAGTACATCGGTAGATGCACATGGTGCTGGTGCGTCCACTGTCCCATGCAACTCATTAACTGTTGTTAATCTAAGGCCCTGTTTGGTTAAAAACTCCCTAGTCCCTACCTGTTGGGTTCCAGGGACTAAAAATGGACTAGAGGTTATTAAATGACATGCTAAAAGACCATGTTACCCCTAGTGATGAACTAATAGAGACAAGGTGCGATGCATGGTAGGGGAAACTGTTGGAAAAAGTCCCAAAAAGACTCCCTCTGGGTCTTCTTTCTTTAGTCCCAAATGCCCACTTTTAGTCCTTAAAAGTCCCTCCTCTTTGGTTTAGGTGGGACTAACACGGAGTTTTTTTAGTCCCTACACCAAAATGTCCCTGTAAACAAACACCCTCTAATAATGCCGCTGGAAAATTGATGCAATGCCACAGTTAAAAGCAAATTACATGTTTAACGAATTTTATTGTTAGTATAATCTCTATGTTAATATTAATCAATGCCACCGTTTGAGAAATGCTACTGTCTTGCTTTATTTCCCATTTAGATAAGGTAGATGCTTCTTTTTGTTGGCTTCTGTGTCATCCACCGTTATTGACCACTAATTGTTTACTTTGCACCTCTGTGTAAACAGGGTTATCTGCTTCACCTCGTTGCCATTGTGACCTTTTGTTGCACTGCACAAAACACTTTTGTTTTAAGAGTGTTTTGTGCAGTTCAACCAAAATGTCACACCGGCAACGTTGTTTGATTGCTTGATCTTAGTGGAACTGCACAAGAGGAGATCTTACTTCCTATCCGTTAAGGCGAATTTGGTTCAGATCTTCTTCTTGTGAGTTGTTTGAATTCCGCATCATGAGAGGTCAGTACTAGCCTTCTTTCACATGATTCTGCAGTGTGCATTCATATGTTGCGCTACTTGTACGATAATGTTGCTTGATTTTAGTGAACTGCACAAATTGAGACAAGACTTCCAATCTGTATGTGCACCGTAATATCCCATTGAGGTAAGATAAGGATATTTCACAACTTCTGGCCTGTATTTTGCCACTTTTATCAGAAAATTAAGTTTAGTACTATACTTGTGCTCCCTAATTGACATGCCAAATCTTACATTGAAGGCGAAGCTTGTATGTTATTGAACCAAGTGATGAAGGGGAAGAACAAGGGGATGAAAAATAAAAATCAACTCCCGGTGCTGTCATGAAAAAGTGGTATTGTCCTTGAGAAGTGCTTCATCTATGCTGTTTTAATATTTCCTTTCCTTTTTTTCGAGCAAACAGTGATGCTAGCATTGAGTAGTCCTCTTCTCTTTGCACAACAGGATCATCTTCCTCTGAAGAAGAATATGGGGTACGTGAAGTGACTAGTTCCGATTATGCCAGGATGAAGAAGCCTTGTCTATCTTATCATCAGAAGGAGCAGTTGAAGGATGGTTACATTACTCCCCACAAGACCAAACTAACTTCAGCTCAGAAGGACTGACAAAATCTCCATTTTTTTGCTGTGATGCGCGAGTACAATGTTGTTCTAGGATTCTTTCTGGTGAGTTCCATTTTTCTAAAAGGGTGCTCTACATGGACTATGTATGTGCCTGTTGAAACTTTCAATTCATAGTACAGTTTGCTCTATACTAATCACTTTTTTGTATTTGTGCAAACATGGGTACTTAGCTTGATTTCAATGGGAACTGCACAAAATGTTCATGAATACATCGAATCATTCATTTCCACCACAAGAAAGGAGGTGCTGATAAGTTCAAGGCGTTGCAACATATAAGGGAGAAATCATACAAGCTACACGTGAATTTGGTTGGTTTTAGTGGAACTGCACAAGAAGAACAGCTGGTTTATTTAGCATGAGGTGCCATGTCAATGTCCAAACTGATGGCAAACCCTGCCCATTCCACAATCGTAGGCATTTATATTTTGGAATGGGACAACCTTGTCAAATTTTGCTCATTGATTTTAGCAAGACATGCGTTTGATATTTTCGAATGTGACGCCCTTGCTGTTAGCAGCGTCGATCAATTTTTTCTTTATTCTTTAGTTGTGAAGTAAATATTGCCTCTGACATGTGAGTCGCTGAAATGCATAATCATCGATTGTTTTGAATGTTCTCTATGAATTGCCATGCTTGTGTGTTTGATTGCAATGTACAGAAACGCTAAAAACCTGCTCAAACTCTTTGTACTCCTTCTGTTCCTTTTTACTTCGCACATTGTGAAAGTGCATACTTTTTGTATACGATTGGTCAAAGTAGAGATACTTTGACTGCAGACAAAACTTGTATGCAGACTAGAAAGGACCGGAGGGAGTACATGTGAAATTGCTGCAAACGAGGTGATCACCCTGGGAATAATGCTAGTACATATTGTTTTGCATGTTCATCCAATGCCAGTGATATAGGAATTCGAACTAATCAAAATAAATTCATTCATACACGGTCGGATTTCATATAAACATGCCAGATTTCATTACATTTCATACATTCTTCAACTAAAAAGGGGTGCGCTGGAGGTATAATTAATTAACCGAAGCTACCCACCTGTGTCCCGCTGAGCCGAACAGAAGCTTTAGTGACTTAACTGCAGGTGCAGTTATGTAACTGACATGTGGCCTGTTGGGCCCACGTGTCAGTCAGCCAACTGCACCAGCAATTAAGTAGAAGCAGCGTTAATCTCCAGCAGAACTCCCCGACTCCACGTCGCCGCCAAGAAGCTAACCGGTCGTCAATGGTCAACCCGCCTAGCTTGGCTTCAACAGGAGGGTAGCAGCGGTGGCCTTACTTGGACCCGAGCGGCGGCGACCTACCGTGTTATACTCTTCCTTGTTTTCTGTGTGGCGCGGCCTCGTTGGCAGCGGGGCGGGGCCTCGGCGGAGCCGGCGATGTCCTCTGTCTCGTTGCCGACGGGCGCCGCCTCAGCGGAGCGGTGGAAATCCTCCCCCGCGTTGCCGGCAGGGAGGGGCCTCGGCTGAGCCGGCGATGTCCTCTGCCTCGTGGTTGGCGGGGCGAGGCCTCAGTGGAGCCGGCGGTGTCCTCTTCCTCGTTGTTGGATCCGCGGAGCCTTGGCGGAGAAGGGCCTCGTCGACGCCAGCGGAGCGGGGACTCGTCGGAGCCGGCATTGTCCTCTGCCTCGTCCTCGGTCTCGCCAAACAGCGCCTCGCCCGCTTCATCGCCCTCTTTGCTAGCCTCTTTGTAGGCGGCCGTAGCCTCCGCCACCCGCATGCGCTCTCGCCAGCGCTGGAGGCGGCCCTTGTGGGCAGAGTGGTACGAGTTGAGCAGTGCCTCCTGCTCCGCCCGCTCCACGGCGATCCGCTCCTCTGCCTGCAGATGCTCCTGGAGGAGATGGTGGTTGTAGGCGGCATCGGCCTGCGCCTCCCGGAACTTCTCCTGACGCATCTGCCTCACACTGTCCATATATTGGGCACGAGCCTCGCTGATGGTCATGGTGCAATGCACCGGCGAGGATGGTGCAGAGGAGTGGGTTGGCGCCGGATCGTCGACTACCATGTTCTCCATTGGGACGTCGTCGTCCTCTGGCTGCCTGCCGGCCAGCCGGTCAGCAGCAATGGCTGCCATCTCCTTGTGGTCCGTCGTCCGCCCGTCCCGAAGAGTGCTGGAGCGCGAGGAAGCCATGGTGGGCAGTAGTGGTGTGGACAGGAGAAAGGGAACAGATCCGCATGACTGCGCCTATGGCCGGCGCAGCAGTTTATATAGAAATGGTGGGCCGGGGAGGGACGGACGTGTGGCACCAGAGTAGCCGCCTCGGCAACCGCATATCATTAATGTGGGCGGCAGATGGACAGACGAACGGCACTTGTGTCGTTTGAAGGCAGAGCAATCGCCTGCACTGGGAAGCGGGGCAGGCGGCGCTGACTGTTTCGGGCGAAAAGCGTGCGCGGGCGAGGAGATGACTTTACTTGGAGAGGATGACAATGGGGACCCACCAGGTCCATAGCCGACGTACGCAAGTGCCTCCTTATTATATATATATATATATATATATATATATATATGTATAAAACTATACTCCCTCCGTCTAGGTGAATAAGTCGTATTAGAAGGTGCATCACGACCTAGGTGCAAGCAGATTGGTGGAAAAGAAGAATATTTCTCTCTTCTAAAAACAACATTTAATCACAACAGTTAAGAGGATGCCTTATTAGCTACCCATGCAGGCCATCGTAATTCATAGCATGCAAAGCGCTTTTATTTCTTGCCTAATAACCCATGGACGTGCTGCATGCACTGGTCCTTGCCCGAGCAAAAAAAGGGAGGAAAGGGGTTTCCACGGGAGACAATGAGGCAGAGGTGGAAGCGCTCGCTGGAGTTATTTATTTTGCTTCCCCCTGGTTTCCTGACTTCACGGTCCCACACCATTGTCAACCTATGTGGTACTTGTCAATAAATGAGAGCATTGCACAAGAAGCGGCCGATAGCTGGGACCAAGCAGCTCGAGCAGTATTTGTGTTTTTGAGGTGTGAGCACTGCAGAGTTTTTCGATGTTTAGCCCAGATATTAATTTTTCTCCTCTGAACAACAACGAAAACATCGCTACAGGTATTAACTGGGCGGGCTGTGGCCCGTCTAGCCTAGGCCAGATATCCAGCCCAGATATTAATTTTTTTCAAGCTGAAAATGGCTAGCCCAGCTATACTTTTTTTAGGAATACCCAGGCAAGGTCAAGTTGTTATTCTCCGCCCCACTGGGCTGCAAATCTTTCCTAGGAGGGATGCCTTAGGCTTAACAAGAAAATGGGCTTTAAGAAATAATAAATGGGATGTAATTACAAAAACTGGGCAGTAACTATAAAAAATGCACCAAACACGTGATTACTTTATAAAATATTATTTTTGGATATAGAAAATTTTAATTTCATTAATTGTTGCGACCGCAATGTTTCGTTGGATTTTTACGTAATATAAATTTATATTGAAATTGTATTTAATCTGACTTGAAATTTTGGGAAAAAAATATTTCGGATCCCATCAAAATGTGGGAAATTTTATTGAATTCTATTTTGAACGGTTGGTTGAAATGGGCTGTCCTTTTAACAAACTGTAAATGGGCTGTAGTAAGTTCCATTAGAATTCAAAAATGGGCTACACATTCTTACAAATCTCAAATGGGCTAGAAGTTCTCTGCCACACACTTCTGGCCTTACTAAGTTGACGCGTACCCTAAAAAAACAGAGTTGACGCGTATGCAAGGCTTTGTCAACTTATAGTCAACACACGGTTCTAGCAGCAGTGGCCGTTGGATGTCCACCCAACGGATGCCGTGCTTCTTCTTCAATCTCGGATATTCTAGCTTCACCCGCCCAAAAAATGATTCCTCCCCCTGACATCTGGGGCGCACCGTTTCGGAAGCTGACCTGTGGGCCTACTAAGTTGACGTACCAATGGCTTTGTCAACTTAGTCAATATAAATGATTCTAGCTGCAGTGACCGTATGATGTCCATTCAACGGCCGTAGTGCTTCTTCAACCTCTGGTCTTCTTGCTCCAGCCGCCCAAAGCAGCGCCGGTCGTGCCGCCTGCTCCTGCCTCCCGTGGCCGGCTGTGCTGCCGTGGAGGCCTCACCGCCCCCTACTATTCCCACTACTGGCCAGGCCCTGCGGCGACGGCAGCCTCACACCGGAGCCGAATGAGTGAACCCTCATACTCCTCTCCGTGTGGGCACCCACTACCGCATCTTCACCGGCTCTGTGTCGTCCCCTTCCTAGGCCTCGCCGTCGTCCACCGCCCTGGTGCTCTCGGCGCGACGTGGTCAACATGGAAGGAACAACTTCCATCGGACGTGGATTGTACGTGGAGAGGCTGACAGCTGGGTCCATGGCGGTAGCAAGGGAGTGCCTCCCTATTACGCGGAAAATAATGATTCCTCCACCTGACAGCAGGGACCCACCGGACGGGCCACCGGTATTTTGCGAAAAAAATCATTTCCCCCTGACTGCTGGGACCCACCGGACGGGCCACCGTATTTCGCGAGAAAATGTTCCCCCTGCTGTCATCTCGGACCCACCGGAAGTGCCTCCTTATTACGCACAAAAAAATGAATACTCCCCCGGCTAGCTGGGACCCACCTTGCTGGGAGGCTGACTTGTGGGCCTACTAAGTTGACGGGGATGAAGGGCTTTGTCAACTTAGTCAATATGAACGATTCTAGCTCTAGTGACCGTACGATGTCCATCCAATAGCCGTAGTGCTTCTTCAACCTCTGGTCTTCTTGCTCTAGCCGCCCAAAGCAGCGCCGGTCGTGCCGCATGCTCCTGCCTCCCGTGGCCGGCTGTGCTGCCGCAGAGGCCTCACCGCCCCTTACTATTCCCACCACTGGCCAGGCCCTGCGGTAACGGCAGCCTCACACCGCAGCCGAACCAGTGAACCCTCGTAGTCCTCTCCGCGCGGGCTTCCACTGCCGCGTCGTCCCCTTCCTAGGCCTCGCCGTCGTCCACCGCCGTGGTGCTCTCCGCGCGGCGTGGTCAACGTGGTCAAGGAACGACTTCCATCGGAAGAGTACTATACGTGGAGAGGCTGACAACTGGGTCCACGGCCACGACACAGTTTTTTTGTGATTTGCCAAGTAAGTCGCTTTGTCAGGCCTGTTGGGCTGCAAATCTTTCAAGATGAGGAGAGCTTTCATTCGGCTGGCCGAGAAAATGGCCCATCAGTAATGAGAAATGGGCTGTACATTTTTAAAACACATCAAACCGGCAATTAGTTTCAAATATCTTTTTTTTTCATTTCAAGATTTTAAATTAGATTAATTTTTATGCGTGGAGAATTTGTTGGATTTTATATTGATATACATTTATTTTTAAAATCAGTTTGAATGTGAGTCGAAATTTCGGGATTAAAAACAGTTCGGACCGCCCCGAAATATGCAAAATTTTGTATAATTTTTTAACCGTTGCCACAATATGGGCTGTAATGCTAACAAAAAGAATATGGGCTCTAAAAAAACCTTAAGAATTAGCAAATGGGCTGTAAATTATTAGAAATAATGGCAGATGGGCTGTATGCTGTTTTCCCCAGATTTGAGGCTTTCCTAAAAAAAGGTTGACGCACAAGCACTGACTATTGGTTGTCCATCCAACGGCCGTCGTGCTTCTTCAATCTCTGCTCTTCCTGCTCCAGCCGCTCAAACAAGGGCCGGCAGGACTGCCTGCTCCCTCCTCCTCGCGGCCGGCTGTGCTGCCGCGCAGGACTCACCGCCCGACTGTACTCCCATCGCTGGCCTAGCCATCCCTCTACTCACCCACACCTGCTGTTATTCTCCGGCGATGGCAGACGAACCAGTAAACCCTCGTACAATCGTACTCCCCTCCACGTGGGAAACAACTGGCGAGTCTTCCCTGCCTCCGTGTCGTCCCCTTCCTAGGCCTCGCCGTCGTCCATCGCTCTGGTGCTCTCGGCACGGTATGGTCAACATGGTCAAGGAACGACTTCCATCGGACGTGGAATGTACGTGGAGAGGCCGACAGCTGGGTCCACGGCCGCAGCAAGGAAGGGCCTCCTTATTACGCGGAAAATAATGATTCCTCCACCTGACAGCTGGGACCCATCAGACGGGCCACTCTATTTCGCGAAAAAATGTTTCCCCCTGACTGCTGGGACCCACCAGCTACATCTGCGCACGCAAGGAAGTGCGTCCGGGCAAAAAAAAACAATTCGCCCCCTGACTGCTGGGACCCACCAGCTACATCTTCGCAGGCAAGGAAGTGCCTGACAGTCGGGACCCACCTGGTCGAAGCGTATGTAGCGTTGTCATTCTGGTTGCGAACATGTACGTAAATACCGGTCGATGTAGAGGCACGCACGTAGCATGTACACGTACGTACAACGGCCAGGGTGTAAGAAAGAAAATACGGCCACGTATGTGTACATACGGGCGGGGTCTCGAACGCCTACTCGCGCATACGTACGGCTAGGGCTCGTGTACATTGCTGGGTCGGAACGGAGAAACAGCGTCGTCGTCGTGTTCATGGGGAGGCAATGGAATGCGCCGTGTTCATCGGGAGGGCTTGGACGGAACAGGCGATGGAAACGAGGCCAGGCGTACCGTAGAACGGAGGAAACCGCCTTGTGTTCGACCGGCCATGTTCGAAATGGGATCCTATTCATCGGGAGGGGTCTGGCGTACCGCAAAATGGAGGAAACGGACCTCCTACGGTCGAAATGGGGGTCCTGTTGATCGGGAGGGGTGTGGCGTACCGCAAAACGGACGAAACGGACTTGTGTTGGAGCGCTACGGTCGAAACGGGGGTCCTGTTCATCGGGAGGGGTGTGGCGTACCGCAAAACGGGACTCCACGGGATACTGTTCATCTCCACCGTCGACCCCCTCCAGCCTCCACGAGCTACTGTTCATCCACCGTCGACCTCCTCCAGCCTCCACCTGCTACTGTTCATCCACGGGATCCTGTTCATCCAGCCTCCACCGCGCACTACTCCACCGGCTACTGTTCAACCACCCCTCCACCGTGTACTGTTCATCCAGCCCTCCACACCACAGGGTCCTGTTCAACCACCCCTCCACGGGCACCCCTCCACCGTCCACTGTTCATCCAGCCCTCCACACCACGGGGTCCTATTCAACGACCCCTCCACCGTCTACTGTTCATCCAGCCCTCCACACCACGGGGTCCTGTTCATCCACCCCTCCACGGGAACCCCTCCACCGTCTACTGTTCATCCAGCCCTCCACCACACCACGGGGTCCTGTTCATCCAGAGCCAACGCCACCGCTCACTGTTCATCCACCCCCCCCACCGCAACGCTCACTGTTCATCCCATCGATCGGCTTCAATTAGCAGTAGTAGTGAAGGAATCGCTCGATCGGGTTCAGTTAACAGCCATCGATCGATCGCTCCAGTTCAGTAACGCGTAGCCTACAGTGTAATCGCTCGGGTTCAGTTAGATCCCAACGCCTCGCTCGGGTCAGTTAGAGCCAACGCCTCACACACACGCGCGTACATGTACGAGAGAAACGCGCATCGGTCAGCCCCCGACCTCCCACCGTAACCGGGAACTCCCCAAAATTTTCCTCCCCCTCGCTTCTACCACGGTTTTTTCCGTCATGGATGGCCCAAAGAATGTCATGCAGCTGCGTCTCCGGCCCGCCCAGGATGAAAAGCCCATTTTCTGTCATGATTTTTTGTCATAGAAGTAGGAGCCCACCACATCTATGATTATACCGGGTTTTGTCACAATTATCGTCATAGAACTGTCATATGTATGACAGAATTTTTTTGTCGTTCGGCCCAAAATGTCACGGATGTGTCTTTTTTTGTAGTGTTTACACTTGTCTTCGGATGAGGGAATTTTGATTCCTCCGGACACAATGTCTGATGTACCCTTGGAATAGGGGTCATCTTTGGTCTTTCCACTCTCCACCTCGCCCTCCTTCACACACATCTGGTACGGTGCCAGGGCTAGCATCCTTGTTAAAAAAGGATTCGCGGGGCCTTCGAGCAGAGGGGCCGAACACATAATTAGTTCCGCCTTCTTTATCTAGCCATGGAGGAAGATAGCCTGCTCAGTACCATATTACAGTATGCGTAATTACAGAGTGTTCGGAAGACAAGTGCTTACCGGGGTATCCGGACGGTTGCAGTTAAGGCCAGCGTCCTCGGTAGTGTCCAGCCAATGTTTTCACTTCCCAAAACAACAACTTCCACATCCCTTCGCGCGTAGTGCCAAAGAAGTGTTGGAGGGTTCATGGTCCTTCCGAATTGAGCTCCCACATGCGGCGAGACCTGTGCTGGGAGGGTAGGATTCGGCGAACTAGCATCACTTGAATCACGTTGACAAGATCGATGTCTCTATCAAGGAGTGTTCGGATGCGGCTCTGTAGAGTCAGCACTTCATCAACTGATCCCCAGTCCAGCCCCTCGTTAATCCATGATGCAAGCTGTGGCGGAGGGTCGGAATGGAACGCAGGAATAGCTGCCCACTTGGTGCTACAGGGTTCCGTGACATAAAAACATTCTCGCTGCCATTCGTGCGAGGCTTCGGTGAAAGAGCCTTTTGACCAGAGAGTGTTGGTAAGCTTGCTCACTACAGCACCACCGCACTCCGCCTATTCCCCGTCAACTACCTTCGGCTTCACACTGATGGTCTTGAGCCATAAGCCGAAGTGTGAGGGGATTTGGAGGAAGGCCTCGCACGTAATGATAAACACCGAGATGTGGAGGATAGAGTCTAGGGCTAGATCATGAAAATCTAGTCCGTAATAAAACATCATTCCCCGAACGAAGGGGTGAAGAGCGAACCCTAGCCCCCAGAGTAAGTGGGAGATGAATACGACCCTCTCGCCAGATCTGGGGGTCGTAATAACCTGTCCTTGAGCAGGAAGCCTGTGGTGGACCTCCGCGGTCAAATATCTGGCCGCCCGAAGCTTTGCGATATCCTCCTCTGTAACGGAGGAAGCCACCCATCGGCCTTGAGAGCTTGGTCCGGATATGATGGGGAGGCTTGAAGAAATGAATTCGAACCTTGGGTTCTAGAACTCGAGGTTGGGAAGGCTTAGGAGAGGTTTGGCGTAAAAAGACGGCCCTTGGTTCCTTTATAAAGGCAGCGGGTATTGAACGCCTCCTCCTAAGCCTAAGAACCTGGATATTCCTAAGGAATCTTTCCTACAGGACGGTTGGGTTACCCACACTCGTATTGATGAAAATCCCGCAATAAGGGGACATTGCTTTGACAAGATGTGCCAATAAAAACCACGCCCCAAAATGCGGAACGGCGGGACGGGAAACGGTTCGAAATAATGACCAGGAAGTGTGACGCCACATTACTAAAAGTTGTCAGCAGATTGGATTCATGAAATACTATACTCTCTACGGCTATGTGTTGCAGATCCGGACACGTTTGTTTCGTCCGAAGACTGTTTTGGAGTTCGGAAGGAGGAACCCGCCTTGCAATGCTGAAGACAGATCTATGCGCCGGATACCTTGTCATTGAAGCCAGGTTCAGGGGCTACTGAGGGAGTCCTGTACTAAGGGGTCCTCAGGTGTCTGGCCTGTTAGTCATGGGCCGGACAGATGGGCTGTGAAGATACGAAGACCGAAGACTGTACCCATGTCCGGATGTGACTCTCCTTGGCGTGGAAGGCAAGCTTGTCGGTCGGATATGTAGATTCCTTTCTTTGTAACCGACCTTGTGTAACCCTAGATCCTCCCGGTGCTTATATAAACCAGAGGACTTAGTACGGAGAGACAGAGGATTCATTATCATAGCCATACAAGCTAGACCTCTAGGGTTTAGCCATTACGATCTCGAGGTAGATCAACTCTTGTAATACTCGTATTCATCAATATCAATCAAGCAGGACGTAGGGTATTACTTCCGTAGAGAGGGCCCGAACATGGGTAAACATCGTGTCCCTTGTCTCCTGTTACCATCGACCTCAGACGCATAGTTCAGGACCCCTACCCGAGATCCGGCGGTTTTGACACCGACAACCGCCTCGTCCACGGCAACAGGATTTATCCCCCGATCCGACCGTCTGTCATCTAAAGTCTTCTTCCCCGCCGCCGACAGCAATCGCACCCGCAGCACCCTCAACGTATCAGCAGGGGCCTACACGGCATCGCAAGAGAGGTGGTACTCTTCCATATGTGCTTAAGTTATTGATCTCACCCGGAAAATAGATCTTAAATTGTTTACTGTACTTTTCTTGTCCGTACCAAATCGTAGTGGCTAGTTGAATGCAAACATTGGTTGCGAAGTAGCTTTGTCCGGTTTGCACCTTCAGATCCGCCATGTCACGGTCACTATACTCGTAAAGCTTATGGTTTCCCCCCGTTATATTCACTACCATCATTGTAGGTGCTTCACTGCTTCGTGTCGTGCCAGCACTGCTCCTCAAGACCTCAACCCATCAAGCGAAACAACATGCCACTCATAATTCCAAAGCTTACGTGTCGAAATACGAATCTGATATGATGCTCATATTACTAAAACATAGAACGTTTAATTGGTCACCTAATGTTCTTATATTCGTTTCGAAAAGCATGTGCGCCACCCACTGGTCCAGCTAGTTCCACTTTCCTTATTTTACTCTTGATGCTTAGGGTTTTCCCCTTTTATCTACTCTACTATGATGTGCGTAGGTGCTTTCTGTCATACTAGCATTACTCCACCCTTCAAGCTAAACAACACAACACTCGAAATTCCAAAGCTTAGTTGTTCAAATATGATTGTGATATGATACTAATATTAGTTAACAGACACATTTAATTGATTAGCTAAAGGTCCCACTTGAGTTTCCAAATGCATGTCGCGACATATAGAGAGGCAGAAGAATTCATTTCTTTCTCACTTGTTGACTATACTTTCTTGTCCATACCAAATCTTAGTTGTTATTCAAAGCAAACATCGGTTGCTAACTACCCTTTGCGTGGTTTGCAGCTTCAGATCTGCCATCCCACTGCCATGGTCAACACTATACTCATCATGCTTACGGTTTCCCCATTTTATGATGACCACGATCAGCCTACATGGTTCGTGTCGTAATAGCACTGCTCCACCCATCGAGCTAAACAAGCTTAGTTGTACAAATTCAAATCTAATATTATGCTGATATTAGTAAAACTGAGAGATGTTTAATTGGCCAACTAAATGTTCCTACTTTAGTTTCGAAATGCATGTGAGCCACATATGGAGAGACCGGAAGGAATAATATTTCTTTGTGCGCTCTGGTTCATCATGGGTGGCCAACCGACATTGTATAGAAAGACTTGTAATATCTTCAATCTACTTGCTCTTCTTCTCTTCTTTAAGATGATCCTCTTCTCTTGCGGTCGACTGGTCAGGTCAAGTTATTCTCCCTTAGTATATTTTGAATCTGTCAGGTCAGGTCGACTTGTTCTTCTTCACTATATGTTGAAGCTGTCATCTACGAAGTATCATCACTTCAGGAGCTCTCATATTTTGAGTAGTAGGCCACATTATATTAATGCACACACCAAATTATAGCATGCATGGCACCTCTTAGAAGAATTGCAGAGATAGCACAAAGGGGTTACACGGAGGAAGTATTGGATTAGAATCACTTCTGCATTACAAAGATAATCTCACTTGTTTTTATGTTTTCATGCATGTCAGGTATTGAACATTATTAAAATGAATATGAGAATGGGCGCACGAGAGGAATATTGCGGAACAATCCACTGGCTAACAAACTTGGCATGGTGGAGGATGGCCTATGTTATTCACCCATCAAGGTGCATGCTCTAACTTGGCAAGGTTGTATTGGTCGCACATATTTTGCATCTAACCTCTTGCATTACTTCTACTTTGTTACACCATCTGCTTAGTTTAAGCATCATATATGAGTATATGCCATACCTATCCATTTTCTGTACCTATTCCATGTGTCGTCATACTATGTTTTTTCAGTCAAATGTTGTTCTTTCGTAATAGATGTCCAAAAGGAAGAGGGTAAGTGCAGATCCTCAAGGAGTACAAACTAGGTATTTGTAAAAGGTAGTGATACATGTTAAATCAGATAGATCAGCAGCCACAGAAAACACAGGCCCAACTATACCAGACTTTACCCCTACTCCAGTGGCCAAACCCCTATTAGAACTGCTAAGAGCCCAGCGTGAGGTACTGTCTACGATATCAATTCAAAATTTGAACTCCTAAGTTTCTGCATGTGCCTTACCTTCTCTCTTGTATGAAAACTAATTTCAGATGAATCTCCTTGCTCAAAGGATCATAGGATCTCACGACAATACTGGGCTCTGCATTGCTCTTGTCAGTACCTCTTGCCCTTTGTCAGCATACTTACACTCATTGCTGTTTGATTATGTAGCATCACTGTAAATGTTCGCTTCTTTATCCTCCCTTTGCTTGAAATTATAAGATCTATATTTACTCTTAGATAAATGTAGAATTAACACAATGGTTATGAAGTTTTGGATTGCTCATGTAAGTACCTATTGTCATGTACTCCCTCTGTATCGAATTAATTGTTGATTAATTGGATGTATTTAGAACTTAATAGTGCTAGACACATCCGTTTGAGCGACAAGTAATTACGGACAGTGGTGGTATTACTGTACATGCATCGCGAGATAGTTGATTGTCTAGCATTACTCTGCATCTTATCTACCTTGCCCCCCAATTTCTCCAAATTATCATATCTACATTTACTCTACCCAAAATGTTGAATAAAGCCAATGCCACTTCACACGTTGATGTATGCATTCCTCTTGTCAGTACCTTTTGCCTTGTAACGCTGTACTTAATTAATTGCTAATTGATTATGTATCATCAGTCTGCACCTGAGCTTCATTATCCTCTATTTCTTCCAATATTATTTGATCTATATTTACTCTTTGCAAAATGTAGAATAATGGCAACACTTATAAAGAATTTTCTTTGGGGAATTTATTGAATTATCCTTGCATCAACATGGAGAAGGGCTTTGTCCAACCCGTGTTAACATGTAATGTAAGTTCATCCTTCTCAAGCATTCAAACTTTGTTCTAGTATAGATTTGGATAGGCATCATTTCCTCCACTTCTGTTTACATCTAATTGGATGTTTGCAACAACTACCAATTTTAAATTGTAGTTGTAAAAACATGTTCCTTATGTAGAACAGATCCATTTATTTGCTTATATAATTGTGAAACCTATTACGTGTCTCCTTGTTTCTCTTTCAGAGTGGTATCTCTTATGCCAGGCAGAACTTTAGGAAAGATAGTGAGCCAAACCATCTTGAGGACAGCGAGATGACCCCAAGGTCCTGTCTTGATGAAGACAGTGAGTTGAAGCTACTCACCAGCAGGTGTGAGACAACCACTATGTAGTCGCTGCCACAATCAATTCGACTTCTTCAGTCTCAACTTAAAGCGGAAAGGCTTGCTTCAACTCAGCTCCGACTTGAAGTCAAAGATGTAATGAAGATGTCAGGGGACTGCCTTGCACACTATGGTGCCATACAGCTAGGGATGAAGCATCTATTGTGGACACAACTGAGGTCTCATCAGCTTGTTCGGCTGCTTGCGGGGCCCGACCTTGCCAGGTCTATTGCCTTCTGAAGTGCTCTCAGTTTTGTCCTTTGATGCCCAGTGTATGTAATCCGCGGTCATGTTGCGCTTTATTATCACCGGTAGCGAACTTTGATTCCCAGTGGATGTAATATGCCATAATTTCTTTATTTTATAGTCTAGGTTTATTCTTTGGTCGGTATGCTATAATTTAGGCCAGAAGGTTCAGTGCGTCTCAGTGTCGTCAGTCTTCAGGCCGGGCCGTTACTCATATGGGACAAAACATGGGCCTATAATCATCTTGGGCCATTAGCAGGCCTAAACCTATATTTACTGTAGTGACACTAGGCCTCCTACGGGCCATAGAAACAATGGGCATTCTATGGCCATAGAAACAATGGGCCTTCTATGGGCCGTAGAAACAATGGGCCTTCTACGGGTCGTATCATCAATGGCCTTATATGGGCCGTATGATCGATTGGCCAAATATGGGCCAAAACAGGCCGCATTATGGCCGTAAACGGGCTAGAGTTGGAGTCGTACGTTCATGGGCCAACCATAACGGGCCGTCGTTAATAGGCCGTATTTGATGACGCTATGAAAACAGCCCAACGTATTAACAGGCCACAAACGGGCCGATTGTAACCACGGGCTGAATTTGGCCCACAAGCAGAAAATGGCAGTAACGGGCTGTAAGTAACCGAATGCTGGAAATGAGCCCAAGAATAAATGGGCCCTCAGAAGGCCAAAAGATAACATGGGCTGCAAACAACCCAATGGATTAATGGGCTGTTAATGGGTATAAAGTGATACACTATTCATTACGGGCCAGTTTCGCCCCGGGCCATTAATGGGCCAAGTTACAAAGGGCCTCATATGGGCCGAAAGACGTCATCGGCCATACATGGGCCGGAACTTAAAATGGGCTGGAATCATATTGGACGGCCCAGATGACGCTACTAGGCCTAATTCGGATAGGTCGTAACGAGCCCTGGGTTAGCGGGCTATAAATGGGCTATATGCAAATAGGCTGTTAACAGGCTTTCCTTGGGCCAGCCCGCCACCTTTTGACCAAGTCAAACAGGTCGGCCTTTTCTTAGGAATGGGCCTCTATTCGGCCGTGCCACGTGTTGACGTATCATAGGCACCTTCGGTCTAATGAGTGGATGACATCTGTCCCAACGGTGAGCCGACACGTGTTTCCTCCAGCCAATGATGATTTTACACGTGGAAAATCCCCATTGGTCGGGGCTGTTGGCGGGTTATCGGATCCAAAACCGAACCCGATAGCTTAACGGCATTCCGTTATGGTGGATGCCATGTGTCGGTCACCCTTGATGAAAGCACTTCTGTGATGCGCGATTTATCGTCATGGAAGTGGACACTTCCATGATGATAATTTTGGTAATGTCATGGAACACTTCTATGACAACACAGGTATGACTATCTTGATTCTGTCATAAAATCATCATGGATGTGCATGCATGACAAAAAACGCGACCTACTGTGACTAACATGTATCATCACGGAAGTGTATCTTTTTGTAGTGCATGGTGCGGGCCCAACTCCTGTTGAGATTTCCGCCGGCGACCGATCAAATGGATAAGTGGAGAGCCACCATTCAGAGCTTGATTGGTTTCGTCGAGGCGGGAGGATCAAAGCAAGAAGGCCCGTCACGGCCTCCACAAGCGGCGACGATAGCCCGAGCCGTTGGCTGTACCGAAGGGGCCACCCCCACAGTACAATCCCCTCTACGGCAGCCAGTGCAGGGACAGTAGCTAGTGCCACGTGACCAAGAGCCCGACTATGTATCGATGGCTTCATTTGATCCTCGAGCACTTCGAGACCAGCAACGAGTCCTCGAAGACAGGCGGAGGGAAGACGCGCGCGTCACCATCGAACGACTGAGGGAGTCCATGATTATGGGGTCCTCGGGCATCCGCGCTATGTGATATGGGCCGGACTAATGGGCTGTGGAAATACAAGACGAAATACAAGCTTAGCATGCGTATATGAAGATTCCTTTCTCTATAAACCAACTCTGTACAAACCCTAATCCCCTCCGATGTCTATATGAACCGAAGGGTTTAGTCCGTAGAGACGATCACAATCATAACCATATAGGCTAGACATCTAGGGTTTAGCCATTATGATCTCGTGGTAGATCAACTCTTGTAACCCCTATATTCATCAAAGTCATTCAAGCAGGACATAGGGTATTACCTCCATCAAGAGGGCCCGAACCTGGGTAAACATTGTGTCCCCTGTCTGCTGTTACTATCCATCCTTAGACGCATAGTTCGGGACCCCCTACCCGAGATCTACCGGTTTTGACACCGACATTGGTGCTTTCATTGAGAGTTCCACTATGCCGTCGTCGAAAGGCTCGATGGCTCCATCAATCATCTACAAAAACATTGCCACGAAGGAGATTTCCTTCCTGGCCAAATCTTTGTATTCGGTGGCTTCGCATTGCGTGCTAACTCAGTTGGCCATCTGGAGCAGATCGATAGCTATTCCCCTGGTCACCAGATCGGTTTTGGAAATCTGAACCATGTCGCAGATATCCGAGGAGACTTGATCTTCCCAAGGGTTCGCAACCTCAACCACCGCTCCAGCCTTAGATCCGGAGCACGTCATCAGGTCCGAAGATGGGAGTCTAGAGCCTGCCGGACTTTCTGCGGCCTTGGAGCTCAACACTGGAAAACCAAAGAGAGTAGCGTGTCCGACAATCATTGCAAAGCCGGACTCTTCTTCGAACACTAATTCCGAACCCTGGAGACCCATGTCATCCGAGCTCGACCCAGAAACTTCCGACCCTGTCCAAACCATGCTCTTAAACGAGGCTTTGGACCTAATGTGATCCCTCGTCATCATAGAGGAACCGCTTTTGAATCACGCCCAGCCCGGACTAGGGGCTGGAAATAGGGAATTTTACTTCCCACCCACCACCCACTTCATAGCCACTGTCGAGGACCTAACCAACATGCTTGATTACGCCTCTGAAGACATCGACGGTATGGACGATGATGCCAGAGAGAAGCAGGCCCAAAACCCGCCGGTCACCGGATGTTGGACGACCACCTCCTTGTATGACGTATACATGGTGGATACACCTAAAGAAGGAGATGGTGATGATGATAAACCCGCCACCAGTCTGATAGACGCAACGGCCCCGTCGTCGACGAGCCCGTGCCCGGTGAGGGTGAATACCTGCCTTCCAAGGTTGGGTGCCCCGCCTTCACTCGCGAGCTGTGGAAAGTCCGTTCGCCATCTGCTAGCATGTTCAAGCCAGAGATACCAGAAAAGTACGATGGAAGACTGAACACGGCAGTGTTCTTGAGCATGTACACCATCGTTGTTCAAGCTGCCGGGAGAAGGGACAAGAAGGTATTCGCCAACTACTTCTCTTTGGCACTCAAGCCAAATGTGAGGTCATGGCTGATGCACTTGCCACAGAACTCCATCTCAAGCTGGGCTGACCTGTGCCATGAGTTTGTTGGCGCCTTCACGGGCGGCCATCAAGAACCAGGGCGGACCAGCAACTTGCAGCTCCTCCCGCAGAAGGAAGGAGAATTTTTTTGTGGAAATACATGTAGAGGTTCATCTAGGTGCACAGGAGCATTCCATACATCCACCCGTCAGTTGTGATAGTTCCGTTCCAATCCAACGTGCGTAGCCATAGGATACGTTCTAAAATGAACGTCTGGTTGCCCAAGACTGTGAATGAACTATACACTCTGGTGGATAAGTGTGCCCGAGTATTGGAGGGGAGGAAACTCTCCGGTGAAGAAGATGGCGTCGATGTTGACTCAGAGGATGACAACGACACCACCAGTCAGAAGAATAAGAACAAGAAACGCAACGAGAAGCGCAAGGACAAAGTAATGTTGGTTATTGAAGGATCAAGCACTCCTAGTACCGGCAAGAAGGCTAAGACCGAGACTCCCGACAAGGAAGTTGCTGCATGCACTGATTGCTGGGAAGCTGCAGCTGCCGAGAAGGTCGAGAAGGCTGATGGGCCATACTGCAAGATGCATCAAACCAAGGGCCACGATCTTCAGGAGTGTCACCTGGTCGAGCAACTCCTCAAGAAGTAGAGAGCTGAGTACGAGAAACGTGACAAGGAGAAATATCAAGATGGCGTTGGTGGGAAGGGATGAGGCGGCAGAATGGGTCACCCCGGCAAGGCTCCTCGGTATCAGGGGAAACTCGCCAGGGGCCGCGAGAAGAAGGAATGTGATGATGAAAGTGATGAAGGAGATGAAGAGGAAACCAGCGAGCAGGAGTTCCAGAAGGCCACTGACGCCCTGTGCATTGATGGAGGTGCGTCCTTGCACTCCTCTCACTGCAAACTTAAATAGTGGGTGTGTGAGGTGAATGCCATGGACCCAGTGGCAGATTCTGGAAAATCGCTCAAGTGGCCCTACATGCCCATCGTCTTTGATCGCACCATCGCGGTAGGGTGTTTGCCATTGTTGGTTTCACCAATGATCCGCAACCTCAAGGTCACAAAGATGTTTGTCAACGACGGGACCAGGTTGAATCTGATTTCTCCCAAGGTCATCATCAAACTCCAGATAGCAGATGAACATCTCAAGGTTACTGGTACCTTCCAAGGGATCAACCCCGGCAGGAGTCATCCTAAGGGGAAGATCACACTGCCGGTAACATTTGGAGGGCAGTTAAACTACCGGACTGAGAAGATCGTGTTTGATGTGGTTGACCTCCCCCTACCGTACAATGGAATCCTTGGTCGCCCAGCCCTGGCAAAGTTCATGGTGGCATCCCACTATAACTAGAATACTCTGAAGATGCCAGGGCCAATGGGGGTCATTTCCATTCCATCAGACAAGAATGACGCAGTTATATGTGTGGATAAGATGTACCAAGAAGCAATCACTGCAGAAGCCGCGGAAGCTACTGCTCCCTCCAAGGAAAGAAAGAAAAGAAAGCTAGCAAGGATACTAGCAAGGAATCTGGGAAGTGCACCTCTTCGGAGTGCGCTACGCCTGTTGATGACTTGCCGGAGAGTTCCAATAGCAAGAGATCCAAGGCTGTTGCACACGCTGTGAAGAAGGTCCTGGCAGCGCTGGCTAGCGCTGATGGTACATTTACTATTAGTGCCACCCTCGATGACTAATAGGAAAGGGCGCTCGTTGCCTTTATGCGGGCGAATGTCGATGTGTTTGCTTGGAAACCATCTGAAATCCACGGTGTTCCTAGAGAGGTAATCGAGAACCACCTTGTTGTCTGCCCACATGCCCGGCTCGTCAAGCAGAAGGTCCGAAAGCAAGCTTTGGAGCGTCAGTAGTTCATTGCCAAAGAGATCAAGAAACTTGAGGTAGCTGGTTTTGTGAGAGGAGTGTTACATCCAACGTGGTTGGCAAATCCAGTGGTAGTGCGCAAGGCGAATGCGAAATGGAGGCTTTTCATAGATTTCACGGATATAAATAAAGCATGCCTGAAGGACCCATTCCCCTTGCCGTGCATCGACCAAATTTTTGATTCCACCTCTGGGTGTGACCTTCTTTCCTTATTGGATGCCTACTCTGGGTACCAACAGATCTTCATGTCCAAGGAAGATGAAGAGTAGATTGCATTCATAACCCCATGCAGCACGTACTGTTTTGTGCAGATGCCCTTCGGGTTAAAGAGCGTTGGATCCACTTTTGCGAGAATAGTACAGATTGGCTTTGAATCCCATCTACACAGAAATATCAAAGCCTGCATGGATGATATAGTGGTCAAAACTAAGGACAAATTAACTCTCATTCAGGACTTGGAAGTTTGCAAATCTACGCAAGATCAACTTGAGGTTGAACCCGGAGAAGTGCGTGTTTGGCGTTCCTTCCGGCAAGCTACTTGGTTTCTTTGTGTCCCACCGGGGGATAGAGGCCAACCCCGACAAGATCAAGGTGATTGAGTAGATTCAAGCAGCCAGGACAGTTAAAGATGTGAGGCGTTTTACTGGATGTGTTGCCGTGCTAAGTAGGTTCATCTCCAAGTCTGCCGAGCGCACCCTGTCGTTCTTCAAAATCTTGAAGAAGGCAGGGCCCATGGTGTGGACCCTAGGGGCGGATGCTGCGCTACAAGATTTGAAGACCTACCTTTCCTCCGTTCCCACCTTAGTCGCTCCTAAACCACAAGAGTCGTTGCTGCTATATTTAGTGGCGACCAATCAAGTGGTTAGTGCAGTGCTGGTGGCACAGCGGGAGGTAGATGAAGCTGCAGCCACAACTGTCGTTCCCTCTCGAGAGGAAAGTGAACCCGTCCCGACAAGGTCAGATGCAGATCAAGACAAGGATGAGCGAGGCAATGGAGACAGTTCCAAGGTCACAGCAAGGAAGAAGTGGTGCAGCGGCCAATGTACTTCGTTAGCTCCCTGCTACAGGGAGCCAGGTCGAGGTACTTTGGCATGCAAAAGTTGATTTTTGGCCTCATCATGGCCTCAAGGAAACTGTGCCACTACTTCCAAGCCCACGAGATCACGGTTGTCACCCGCTTCCCCTTGCAATGCATACTCAGAAACCCCGAGGCCAGTGGAAGAATAATGGATTGGGCTTTGGAGTTATCCATCTTTGGTTTGAAGTTTGAGAGCACATCAAATATTCAGAGGAGAGCACTGGCAGAGTTTGTTGCGGAATGGACGCCTACCCCAGCCAAAGAAGTGATGGAGATAGTTATCCCCGGCAAGGAAGCGCCCCAAAGAATGGATCATGTACTGGAGCTGGCGTGCTTCTCGTTGCTCCCACTGGGGAGCACCTCAAGTACATCGTTCAAATGAATTTCCCCCGGGACAAGGCTACCAACAATACTGCAGAGTATGAAGGGCTCCTTGCCGGGCTCGGGATCGCAACAGAACTGGGAATCAAGAAGTTGATCATCTGTGGAGATTCACAACTTGTGGTGAGGCAAGTGAACAAGGATTATCAAATTCCATTGATAGAGGCATACGTCGAGGAAGTGAGAATGTTGGAGGAGCGCTTTGATGGATTGCAAATAGATCACGTGCCACGTGCGAAAAATAGCATTGTTGATCATCTATCAAAGTGCGCTAAACAAAAACTCCCCGTGGAACCAGGGACTTTTGTTCTCCATCTGACTCACCCCTCCGTATCCCCAGCAACAATGGCCAAAAAGAGGAGGAAACTAGACTCCGGCAAGCCTCTCCTAGTAGAGCTTCCCAAAGCCCCCAACAGAGAGCTTGGTGGGAACAACTCCCCTTTGATCGGTAAGCTGCACCCTCCCGCCAAACTACCAATCTTGGCGGTTGAGGCATGCGCTCCCATGAATGAGTAGGTGCCGCTGATCCTCGTTGTCGAGCCTCTGGCTCCAACTTGGGCACGACACATAGTCTGTTTCCTCCAAACAGGGGAACTTCCCGAAGAGCAAGAAGAAGCCGAAAGAGTAGCCCAGAGAGCCTGTATGTATCAGTTTGTTGATGACACGCTATACAGAAGAAGGCCCAATAGTGTGAAATTGAAGTGCATTTGCGAGGAAGAATGAAAGGAACTGCTCGCAGAGATACACAAGGGTATGTGTGGCTCCCATATAGGATCAAGGGCCTTGGTTGGAAAAGCTTTCCGATAAGGTTTCTACTTGCCCATGGCCCTCCAAGTTGCAATTGAGCTAGTCACCAAATGTGAAGCCTGCCAGTTCCACTCCAAGAATATCCACCAGCATGCTCAAGCTCTCCAAACAATCCCTTTATCATGGCCCTTTTCGGTCTGGGGGCTCAACATTTTGGGCCCCTTCCCCCATTCTATCGGGGGCTTTGAGTTCTTGTAGGTCGCAATCGACAAGTTTACAAAGTGGCTAGAAGTGGAGCCTGTGAGGAAGGTGACCGCACAGTCAGCTATCAAGTTCTTGAAAGGATTGTTGTGCCGTTTTGGAGTACCCGTCAGAATCATCACCGACAATGGCACCCAATTCACAAGCCGCGCCTTCATGCAATATGTTCATGCCCTCAGAAGCAAAATCTCACTTTCCTCTGTTGCCCATGCCAGAAGCAACGGACAAGCTGAGAGGGCAAACGCTGAAGTGCTGCGAGGACTCAAGACAAGAACCTTTGATAAGCTGCAGAAGTGTGGCAGGTGATGGATCAACGAGCTGCCAGTGGTTCTTTAGTCCCTCCGTATGACACAAAATTGAGCTACCAGCAAGACTCCCTTCTCCCTAGTCTATGGGGCAGAAGAAGTGATCCCCGCGGAATTCATATACGGATCACCTCGAGTGCTTGCCTACGATGAAGTAGCGCAAGAACAACACCGGCATGACGAAGCTGTGCTAATTCAGGAGAACCATCTCCGGGCTGTTACGCATGCTGCATGCTACCAGCAAGCCCTGCGTCGCTATCATAGCTGCAAGGTTCATGCCCAGAGTTTTGAGGAAGGCTGTTGGGGAACGTAGTAATTTCAAAAAATTTCCTACGCACACGCAAGATCATGGTGATGCATAGCAATGAGGGGAGAGTATGATCTACGTACCCTTGTAGATCGCAACGGAAGCGTTGACACAACGTAGATGAAGTAGTCATACGTCTACTTCTCGATCTGACCGATCCAAGCACCGTTACTCCGGCACCTCCGAGTTCTTAGCACACGTACAGCTCGATGATGATCCCTGGGCTCCGATCCAGCAAAGCTTCGGGGAGGAGTTCCGTCAGCACGACGGCGTGGTGACGATCTTGATGTATTACCGACGCAGGGCTTCGCCTAAGCACTACAACGATATGATCGAGGTGGAATATGGTGGCAGGGGGCACCGCACACGGCTAAGGAACGATCTCAATGATCAACTTGTGTGTCTAGAGGTGCCCCCTACCTCCGTATATAAAGGAGCCAAGGGGGAGGGGTGCGGCCAGCTCTATGGAGGCGCAGGAGGAGTCCTACTCCTACCGGGAGTAGGACTCCCCCCCCCCAATCCTATTCCAACTAGGACTCCCAAGGGGGAAAGAGGGAGAGGGGTGGCCGGCCACCTCTCCTAGTCCTAATAGGACTAGGGGAGGGGGGAGGCGCGCAGCCCTTATGGGCAGCCCTTTCACCTTTCCACTAAGGCCCATATGACTCCCGGGGGGTTCCGGTAACCTCCCGGTAATCCGGTAAAATCCTGATTTCACCCGGAACACTTCCGATGTCCAAACATAGGCTTCCAATATATCAATCTTTATGTCTCGACCATTTCGAGACTCCTCGTCATGTCCGTGATCACATCCGGGACTCCGAAAAACCTTCGATACATCAAAATGCATAAACTCATAATAACTGTCATCGTAACGTTAAGCGTGCGGACCCTACGGTTCGAGAACAATGTAGACATGACCGAGACACGTCTCCGGTCAATAACCAATAGCGGGACCTGGATGCCCATATTGGCTCCTACATATTCTACGAAGATCTTTATCGGTCAGACCGCATAACAACATACGTTGTTCCCTTTGTCATCGGTATGTTACTTGCCCGAGATTCGATCGTCGGTATCCAATACCTAGTTCAATCTCATTACCGGCAAGTCTCTTTACTCGTTCTGTAATACATCATTTCACAACTAACATATTAGTTGTAATGCTTGCAAGGCTTATGTGATGTGTATTACCGAGAGGGCCCAGAGATACCTCTCCGACAATCAGAGTGACAAAACCTAATCTCGAAATACGCCAACCCAACATGTACCATTGGAGACACCTGTAGTACTCCTTTATAATCACCCAGTTACGTTGTGACGTTTGGTAGTACCCAAAGTGTTCCTCCGGTAAATGGGAGTTGCATAATCTCATAGTTATAGGAACATGTATAAGTTATGAAGAAAGCAATAGCAACATACTAAACGATCGGGTGCTAAGCTAATGGAATGGGTCATTGTCAATCAGATCATTCAACTAATGATGTGACCTCGTTAATCAAATAACAACTCATTGTTCATGGTTAGGAAACATAACCATCTTTGATTAACGAGCTAGTCAAGCAGAGGCATACTAGTGACACTTTGTTTGTCTATGTATTCACACATGTATTATGTTTCCGGTTAATACAATTCTAGCATGAATAATAAACATTTATCATGATTATAAGGAAATAAATAATAACTTTATTATTGCCTCTAGGGCATATTTCCTTCAGTATCCCACTTGCACTAGAGTCAATAATCTAGATTACACTGTAATGATTCTAACACCCATGGAGCCTTGGTGCTGATCATGTTTTGCTCGTGGAAGAGGCTTAGTCAACGGGTCTGCAACATTCAGATCCGTATGTATCTTGCAAATTTCTATGTCTCCCACCTGGACTAGATCCCGGATGGAGTTGAAGCGTCTCTTGATGTGCTTGGTCCTTTTGTGAAATCTGGATTCCTTTGCCAAGGCAATTGCACCAGTATTGTCACAAAAGATTTTCATTGGTCCCGATGCACTAGGTATGACACCTAGATCGGATATGAACTCCTTCATCCAGACTCCTTCGTTCGCTGCTTCCGAAGCAGCTATGTACTCCGCTTCACATGTAGATCCCGCTACGACGCTTTGTTTAGAACTGCACCAACTGACAGCTCCACCGTTCAATGTAAACACGTATCCGGTTTGCGATTTAGAATCATCCGGATCAGTGTCAAAGCTTGCATCAACGTAACCTTTTACGGTGAGCTCTTTGTCACCTCCATATACGAGAAACATATCCTTAGTCCTTTTCAGGTATTTCAGGATGTTCTTGACCGCTGTCCAGTGATCCACTCCTGGATTACTTTGGTACCTCCCTGCTAAACTTATAGCAAGGCACACATCAGGTCTGGTACACAGCATTGCATACATGATAGAGCCTATGGCTGAAGCATAGGGAACATCTTTCATTTTCTCTCTATCTTCTGCAATGGTCGGGCATTGAGTCTTACTCAACTTCACACCTTGTAACACAGGCAAGAACCCTTTCTTTGCTTGATCCGTTTTGAACTTCTTCAAAATCTTGTCAAGGTATGTGCTTTGTGAAAGTCCAATTAAGCGTCTTGATCTATCTCTATAGATCTTTATGCCTAATATGTAAGCAGCTTCACCGAGGTCTTTCATTGAAAAACTCTTATTCAAGTATCCCTTTATGCTATCCAGAAATTCTATATCATTTCCAATCAATAATATGTCATCCACATATAATATCAGAAATGCTACAGAGCTCCCGCTCACTTTCTTGTAAATACAGGCTTCTCCGAAAGTCTGTATAAAACCAAATGCTTTGATCACACTATCAAAGCGTTTATTCCAACTCCGAGAGGCTTGCACCAGTCCATAAATGGATCGCTGGAGCTTGCACACTTTGTTAGCTCCCTTTGGATCGACAAAACCTTCCGGTTGCATCATATACAACTCTTCTTCCAGAAATCCATTCAGGAATGCAGTTTTGATATCCATCTGCCAAATTTCATAATCATAAAATGCGGCAATCGCTAACATGATTCGGACAGACTTAAGCATCGCTACAGGTGAGAAAGTCTCATCGTAGTCAACCCCTTGAACTTGTCGAAAAACCTTTCGCGACAAGTCGAGCTTTGTAGACAGTAACATTACTATCAGCGTCAGTCTTCTTCTTGAAGATCCATTTATTCTCAATTGCTTGCCGATCATCGGGCAAGTCAACCAAAGTCCATACTTTGTTCTCATACATGGATCCCATCTCAGATTTCATGGCTTCAAGCCACTTTGCAGAATCTGGGCTCACCATCGCTTCTTCTTAGTTCGTAGGTTCATCATGATCTAGTAGCATGACTTCCAGAACAGGATTACCGTACCACTCTGGTGCGGATCTTACTCTGGTTGATCTACGAGGTTCAGTAGTATCTTGATCTGAAGTTTCATGATCATTATCATTAGCTTCCTCACTAACTGGTGTAGGTGTCACTGAAACAATTTTCTGTGATGTACTACTTTCCAGTAAGGGAGCAGGTACAGTTACCTCGTCAAGTTCTACTTTCCTCCCACTCACTTCTTTCGAGAGAAACTCCTTCTCTAGATAGGCACCCCAGGCTTTACACTTTATGCTTCCGGCTCGTATGTTGTGTGGAATTGTGAGCGGATAACAATTTCACACAGGAAACAGCTATGACCATGATTACGCCAAGCTATTTAGGTGAGACTATAGAATACTCAAGCTTTTTCACATAAGCATCGCAGCCCCAAACTTTCAGAAACGACAACTTTGGTTTCTTGCCAAACCACAGTTCATAAGGCGTCGTCTCAACGGATTTTGATGGTGCCCTATTTAACGTGAATGCGGCCGTCTCTAGAGCGTATCCCCAAAACGATAGCGGTAAATCTGTAAGAGACATCATAGATCGTACCATATCTAGTAAAGTACGATTACGACGTTCGGACACACCATTACGCTGTGGTGTTCCGGGTGGCGTGAGTTGCGAAACTATTCCACAATTTTTCAAATGTACACCAAACTCGTAACTCAAATATTCTCCTCCACGATCAGATCGTAGAAACTTTATTTTCTTGTTACGATGATTTTCCACTTCACTCTGAAATTCTTTGAACTTTTCAAATGTTTCAGACTTATGTTTCATTAAGTAGATATAACCATATCTGCTTAAATCATCTGTGAAGGTGAGAAAATAACGATATCCGCCACGAGCCTCAATATTCATCGGACCACATACATCTGTATGTATGATTTCCAACAAATCTGTTGCTCTCTCCATAGTACCGGAGAACGGTGTTTTAGTCATCTTGCCCATGAGGCACAGTTCGCAAGTACCAAGTGATTCATAATCAAGTGGTTCCAAAAGTCCATCAGTATGGAGTTTCTTCATGCGCTTTATACCGATATGACCTAAACGGTAGTGCCACAAATAAGTTGCACCATCATTATCAACTCTGCATCTTTTGGCTTCAACATTATGAATATGTGTATTACTACTATCAAGATTCAATAAGAATAGACCACTCTTCAAGGGTGCATGACCATAAAAGATATTACTCATATAAATAGAACAACCATTATTCTCTGATTTAAATGAATAACCGTCTCGCATTAAACAAGATCCAGATATAATGTTCATGCTCAACGCTGGCACCAAATAACAATTATTTAGGTCTAATATTAATCCCGAAGGTAGATGTAGAGGTAGCGTGCCGACCGCGATCACATCGACTTTGGAACCGTTTCCCACGCGCATCGTCACCTCGTCCTTTGACAGTGCCCGCTTATTCCGTAGTCCCTGTTTCGAGTTGCAAATATTAGCAACATAACCAGTATCAAATACCCAGGTGCTACTGCGAGCTCTAGTAAGGTACACATCAATAACATGTATATCACATATACCTTTGTTCACCTTGCCATCCTTCTTATCCGCCAAATACTTGGGGCAGTTCCGCTTCCAGTGACCAGTCTGCTTGCAGTAGAAGCACTCAGTTTCAGGCTTAGGTCCAGACTTGGGTTTCTTCTCCTGAGCAGCAACTTGCTTGCTGTTCTTCTTGAAGTTCCCCTTTTTCTTCCCTTTGCCCTTTTTCTTGAAACTAGTGGTCTGGTTAACCATCAACACTTGATGCTCCTTCTTGATTTCTACCTCCGCAGCTTTTAGCATTGCGAAGAGCTCGGGAATAGTCTTGTTCATCCCTTGCATATTATAGTTCATCACGAAGCTCTTGTAGCTTGGTGGCAGTGATTGGAGAATTCTGTCAATGACGCAATCATCTGGAAGATTAACTCCCAATTGAATCAAGTGATTATTATACCCAGACATTTTGAGTATATGCTCACTGACAGAACTGTTCTCCTCCATCTTGCAGCTATAGAACTTATTGGAGACATCATATCTCTCAATCCGGGCATTTGCTTGAAATATTAACTTCAACTCTTGGAACATCGCATATGCTCCATGACGTTCAAAACGTCGTTGAAGTCCCGATTCTAAGCCGTAAAGCATGGCACACTGAACTATCGAGTAGTCATCAGCTTTGCTCTGCCAGACGTTCATAACATCTGGAGTTGCTCCAGCAGCATGCCTGGCACCCAGCGGTGCTTCCAGGACGTAATTCTTCTGAGCAGCAATGAGGATAATCCTCAAGTTAGGGACCCAGTCCGTATAATTGCTACCATCATCTTTCAACTTTGCTTTCTCAAGGAACGCATTAAAATTCAACGGAACAACAGCACGAGCCATCTATCTACAATCAACATAAACAAGCAAGATACTATCAGGTACTAAGTTCATGATAAGTTTAAGTTCAATTAATCATATTACTTAAGAACTCCCACTTAGATAGACATCCCTCTAATCCTCTAAGTGATCACGTGATCCAAATCAACTAAACCATAACCGATCATCACGTGAGATGGAATAGTTTTCAATGGTGAACATCGTTATGTTGATCATATCTACTATATGATTCACGCTCGACCTTTCGGTCTCCGTGTTTCGAGGCCAAATATGTATATGCTAGGCTCGTCCAGTTTAACCTGAGTATTCTGCGTGTGCAAAACTGGCTTGCACCCGTTGTAGATGGACGTAGAGCTTATCACACCCGATCATCACGTGGTGTCTGGGCACGACGAACTTTGGCAACGGTGCATACTCAGGGAGAACACTTCTTGATAATTTAGTGAGAGATCATCTTATAATGCTACCGTCAATCAAAGCAAGATAAGATGCATAAAAAGATAAACATCACATGCAATCAATATAAGTGATATGATATGGCCATCATCATCTTGTGCTTGTGATCTCCATCTCCAAAGCACCATTATGATCACCATCGTCACCGGCGTGACACCTTGATCTCCATCGTAGCATCGTTGTCGTCTCGCCAATCTTATGCTTCCACGACTATCACTACCGTTTAGTAATAAAGTAAAGCATTACATCGCGATTGCATTGCATACAATAAAGCGACAACCATATGGCTCCTGCCAGTTGCCGATAACTCGGTTACAAAACATGATCATCTCATACAATAAAATTCAGCATCATGCCTTGACCATATCACATCACAACATGCCCTGCAAAAACAAGTTAGACGTCTTCTACTTTGTTGTTGCATGTTTTACGTGGCTGCTACGGGCTTAAGCAAGAACCAATCTCACCTACGCATCAAAACCACAACGATAGTTTGTCAAATAGACTCCGTTTTAACCTTCGCAAGGACCGGGCGTAGCCACACTCGGTTCAACTAAACTTGGAGAGACAGTCGCCCGCAAGCCATCTATGTGCAAAGCACGTCGAGGGAACCGGTCTCGCGTAAGCGTACGCGTAAGGTTCGTCCGGGTCGTCTCGTCCAACAATACCGCCGAACCAAAGTATGACATGCTGGTAGGCAGTATGACTTGTATCGTCCACAACTCACTTGTGTTCTACTCGTGCAAATAACATCAAACCATAAAACCTAGGCTCTCATACCACTGTTGGGGAACGTAGTAATTTCAAAAAAATTCCTACGCACATGCAAGATCATGGTGATGCATAGCAACGAGGGGAGAGTATGATCTACGTACCCTTGTAGATCGCAACGGAAGCGTTGACACAACATAGATGAAGTAGTCGTACGTCTACTTCCTGATCTGACCGATCCAAGCACCGTTACTCCGGCACCTCCGAGTTCTTAGCACACGTACAGCTCGATGATGATCCCCAGGCTCCGATCCAGCAAAGCTTCGGGGAGGAGTTCCGTCAGCACGACGGCGTGGTGACGATCTTGATGTATTACCGACGCAGGGCTTCGCCTAAGCACTACAACGATATGATCGAGGTGGAATATGGTGGCAGGGGGCACCGCACACGGCTAAGGAACGATCTCAATGATCAACTTGTGTGTCTAGAGGTGCCCCCTGCCTCCGTATATAAAGGAGCCAAGGGGGAGGGGTGCGGCCAGCCCTATGGAGGCGCAGGAGGAGTCCTACTCCTACCGGGAGTAGGACTCCCCCCCAATCCTATTCCAACTAGGACTCCCAAGGGGGAAAGAGGGAGAGGGGTGGCCGGCCACCTCTCCTAGTCCTAATAGGACTAGGGGAGGGGGGAGGCGCGCAGCCCTTATGGGCAGCCCTTTCACCTTTCCACTAAGGCCCATATGACTCCCGGGGGGTTCCGGTAACCTCCCGGTAATTCGGTAAAATCCCGGAACACTTCCGATGTACAAACATAGGCTTCCAATATATCAATCTTTATATCTCGACCATTTCGAGACTCCTCGTCATGTCCGTGATCACATCCAGGACTCCGAACAACCTTCGGTACATCAAAATGCATAAACTCATAATAACTGTCATCGTAACGTTAAGCGTGCGGACCCTACGGTTCGAGAACAATGTAGACATGACCGAGACACGTCTCCGGTCAATAACCAATAGCGGGACCTGGATGCCCATATTGGCTCCTACATATTCTACGAAGATCTTTATCGGTCAGACCGCATAACAACATACGTTGTTCCCTTTGTCATCGGTATGTTACTTGCCCGAGATTCGAACGTCGGTATCCAATACCTAGTTCAATCTCGTTACCGGCAAGTCTCTTTACTCGTTCTGTAATACATCATTTCACAACTAACGTATTAGTTGTAATGCTTGCAAGGCTTATGTGATGTGCATTACCGAGAGGGCCCAGAGATACCTCTCCGACAATCGGAGTGACAAAACCTAATCTCGAAATACGCCAACCCAACATGTACCATTGGAGACACCTATAGTACTCCTTTATAATCACCCAGTTACGTTGTGACGTTTGGTAGTACCCAAAGTGTTCCTCCGGTAAACGGGAGTTGCATAATCTCATAGTTATAGGAACATGTATAAGTTATGAAGAAAGCAATAGCAACATACTAAACGATCGGGTGCTAAGCTAATGGAATGGGTCATGCCAATCAGATCATTCAACTAATGATGTGACCTCGTTAATCAAATAACAACTCATTGTTCATGGTTAGGAAACATAACCATCTTTGATTAACGAGCTAGTCAAGCAGAGGCATACTAGTGACACTTTGTTTGTCTATGTATTCACACATGTATTATGTTTCCGGTTAATACAATTCTAGCATGAATAATAAACATTTATCATGATTATAAGGAAATAAATAATAAATTTATTATTTCCTCTAGGGCATATTTCCTTCAAAGGCGACCTTGTCCATAGGCATGTTCAGTCCGCCAAGGGTGCAAACAAGTTGACGCCGAAGTGGGAAGGCCCTTACCGGGTAGTACGACACACCAGACCCGACGTAGTACGTCTGGAGACCGAAGATGGCATTTAGTTGCAAAACTCATGGAACATTGAGCATCTCCATAAGTTCTACCCGTAAGGCGCAGTTGTCGGGCCTTGCCCGGAAACCACCCTTTTGTACAAGCATTGTCGATGTTGCATTTAACCCTTTGTACAAAGCCAAGCGCAGATCCTGAGCACCAGAGAAACAAACAAAGCGCTGGGGGCCCCTCGAAACTTGCATGCACGCATAAGCATATCATGAGCATAGCATGTTCATGTAGATAAGATCAAATGTAGCTCTGTTTTCATCTACACTAAGCTGCAGGGTTCTTGGCGTGGATTTGGTCCTGATGACGAGCCCACATGATGGTCCCCGGCAAGCCAAACTGATAAGTCCCTTCTTATCCATACTTGTTCAGTAAAGTGAAACTTGTGCATATGAGAACCTTGCCACCTTCGAAACATAGGTGCTCCCATCCTTTGACTCGAAAGTTGCTTCGGCCAGGATGGTCGTAGTGGCCTTTGACGGAAAAGGTTTGGCGGGGGGATGGTCCCTTGTTATAGTTTGTGCCTGGCAGGCCTAGCCCCACGAGAACAAACTAAGGGCACCGGCAGGATAGTCTGCTGGGGAAAACTTGTTTACTTTAACGTATAGAGGCATCTCACATCTGCATGGACATCATACATGCACAAGTACCTAGCAAGGCTTGTCTTTTTCATTAATATGCTAATACGCAAGTACAGATCTTACAGAACACAAACATGGATAAAGAAGATTACATGATTTAGACTAAAGTTTGGCAAGTGCCTACATATTTTAGATTGAAAAAAGATAAGTGCCCCGTGATGCCTTTGCTTTATCATTCCCCTTGTAGAAACCACAAGGGGAGACGCAGAAGACGGAGGGAAGAATTGGCTGGGATTCGGTGCCTCCTGAGGATCAGGAGGGCACCATTCCTGGGCTGGGAGGAAGAAACCGAAGGGCAGGTGAAGATGGTGGCGCTGCTGAGGCCCAGCTGGTGATGATAGTGCTGCCGGCGATCACGCCAAATCAGAGCGGTCATCCTCTCTCTTGACGCATCATGGGTTACCGCCAACCTCCTCGTCGCTGTCACTCGAAGAGGCACGCCTTCCGTTGCTCGAGCCCCCGCCGCGGCAACCAGGGTAGGCGTCAAGCGCTCTAGGAGACTCCACAAAGAGCATGGTCGTCTCCGTCGACCCAAAGCTAGGAGGATTCCTTCCCCTGAAGGAGCATGCACGGGCACAAGGAGCCCGCCCGTACACAAGATAAGCAGTACCCCAAAAGAAGGAGTCTTCTGTAATCAATGGCGAACCGCTTCCCGCAGTCTCCCTTCACCATCACGGACGAAGAGAGGATAGGCCGCGGTCGACTACCACGCTTTGTGTCTATTATGGACCACGGCGTGGTGGCACCCACAAGACCCTTCACTAAGGTTGGGACCGCGGGCAGCCCAGCAACGAGCCCACCAGAGCCGCTACGTCCGACAGTGCCGCCGCACCGCCCGCGCGCCCACCTAAGACCTTTTCCACCCGCGCTAAGCATCGGGCCGCCATTCCAGGCCGGAAGCTTTCTGCGAGGACGGGAAGTGGACCCTATCTCAACAAAGGCGCGGCCGCGCCCTTCTTCCCCTCCCCTCACCCTGACGAAGACACAACACCAAAAGATAAGGAGGGAAGAGGGATTGGTGTGAGCATGCACCCCAGCCCACGTCCCTTTTTATAGGGAAAACGAGGCCGGGGGCTGGCTCCTCCCTTAGGGGAAATAACTGTTGTCCCTCTCCACCATTCCAAGAAGACCAGGCCCCTGCCATGACGCTCTCTCCCGCACAACGCACCTCCGTTACCTACCCCACTCAATGCATGCAGCATATGTGGAAAGGGATAAGGGCGTGGTGGGAAGAGTGAATTGGCAGTTGCTCCCCCATGCGTTAAAGTCATTCATGGGCCATTAAAAAGATGGCCCCACTACAATTGGCGTTATGCGACGCGCGGGGAAAATTGAAACTGACTCAAGCATAGGTGAATGAAGAAGCAAAGAAGATCTCAAAGGATGAGATACCACAACTTCCTTGTGTGTGTACTAGATAGGGCCTACCCTGGAGACGCTCGGCATCACGTCCAGGCATGGTCGGGGGCTCCTGTCGGTGCAACAAACCCCAGGTGTATGTTGCCCAGACTGTACACACGCTCAAGAGCGAGGTTGCAACATCCAAGACAAGACCAAGACAGACACATAGCTCTTTGAGGAATCCAAGGGCAGATCAAGAAGACCAAGTCAAGCTAAAGGAGCAAGATACCACTAAGGAAAAACCTCCCTTGTCGGGCAGGCAAACCTCGCGAGGTCGAGGTTGCCCCAAATACAAGTCTCAATACCACCCTAACAAGCTTGTTGGGAACATCGAGGGTGGATTACCCCACCAAAGCTCCACCGCTCCACCTCACAGCAACCCAAGTCACCGATCGGTGCGGTGTCGAGCCCCCAAGTAACTAAGTGGTTGTTATTTGGCATGTGGCAGACACTTCCAAAGGAAATAACCTCCAAATGACACCCGTCCAAGGATGTGTCACGCAGGCAGGCGAGAAGCTGGCTGAACGGCACAACAAGGCTTGACGGGCTCCTCCATGATGTGACACTAAGTGGTGCATTTAATGCACCTTGTCTTGTCTGCAGAGTTAGGTATGATAGCACAATTTGCTATCTAATTAGTATGTAATGACTGATTTGCCATTGTGGTGACCCCTTGACCTATAAATGGAGTGCCGTGGAAACCTTAGTAAGGATTTGGAACCATGTACACTCATACGCGCATAGCAGCTATCGCCCCGAGGCAACCTTGCCGGGTGAGAGTGCCGCGTCTCCACTCTGGTCCTCTCATCAATCCACCAAAGCAGGAGTAGGGTTTTACGCCTCGCGGCAGCCCGAACCTGGGTAAAAACTGCCCGTGTGATTGATGTCGTGCTGCTCTGCGCCCTCCGGTCTTTGTGCAATGTGCTCTTCCCTCCCTGCCGAACCACAAGGGGACGATGGCCCCATAGGTGTCCGTGTTTTCCCACGACACACATCTTAGAAGGAATGGGTGAATAACACTCGAGGAGTTTGAAAATTTTGACAAAGTGAAAATTTCTTTCTGAGAGTGAATACATTAACAAAGAACTAGACTAGTCAGGTGGCCACGATAATTGTGTGACGCTCGGGGTCATATAGTTCTTATACGTTGGGACATGCCACCAAATTTCCCTTCATTGAGTTGCCTTTTGGTTGAAGGATTTTGTGTTAGCCCGAATGTGTTTCACTCATAGCTTTTCTCTTTGGTGTTTGTGTTTCTTTGTCTGAGTGAAATACCTAGGACCCTATTTTCCCTCTATTTTATCTCTTCCAATCTATGTTGTTCCATTATGAATGCTAAAATTTCATATGGTAATGAAACTTTATCTGGTGTCCTTGACCACGTTAAAGGTTCGTTCCGAACTTAATTTGTTTTGGTGAAAGCCATCCAAAATTTGGGGTCTCCCACCCAAGTCAGGACCATGATCTTTGATGGCTGTTGCCACGTGCTCTTCATCAACTGTCATTTCGTCTGGTCCATTGAATGACAGTAGTCCTTTGACTATGGGCGTTCGATTAGATTCACTAAATGCGGTTATTCCTTCTCACATATATATACTTCATCACTATCCTTACCCAAATCCACTCTGTTTTGTCGCCACCATCACTTTCCGAAGCCCTACAGCACTGCTCCGCCTTGAGCTCGATGTCGTCGATCATCTTTGCTGCTTAGCTACTAGAAAGAGGTCGCCGGAGTCATTCCTTGCCACTGCGGATCATCTTCCTCCCCGCGCTGCCGTAGTTGTTGCACATCACCGAGTTCGGGTATGTGTAGTGCGAACTCGTTCTTCCTTTCTTCTTGTTCGAGATCGTCTACGATAGCAATTACCATTATTTACCACATTTCTTAAATCTTTACTGATAGGTAACTTGTGGGGACGTGGTTTGTAGAAGTCCCTCGCATCCAAAAAATTTCAGATCTAGGTTTGTGTTATGTCTTGTACGAACAGAATGCTTAGCACGTTGACTAGTATATTCTTCGAACCTACTAGTTCGTTCTACATATTTGTTTCATCCGAAACATTTCTCAAAGTATGCATCCAATTCTTCTTCAAAACGGTTTCTTTCTCAAAAACCTCACTGTGAGCATTCATAACCATGTCCCCATTTTCGCTTGCATCTATCCTTATTCACACGTAAAGGCAGTCAATTGAGGATTCGGCTTGACCAGTGAGCATGGCTAACGGCGATGATGTTGTTCTGGGCACAGCAGATGAATCCAAAGATCCGAATGCGAAGGGACAAACGGTAGGCCCATCAACCAACAAGCATAAGAGAACCGAGCAAAATTCCTACGAGCAAGAAGAGGATGCTCCGAAGAAGAAAAGGGGTGGTAGACAAGCATATACAAACACAGCTGAATATATCACCCATGATCATTATAATACAGTTCCAGGAGAAACAAAGCAGCAGAGAGATAAGTGTCTGCAATGGATTCGACGTCACTAGGTGCGCAAATGGTTCAGTTATGAATTTGTTCATCCTCGGTTTGCTCAGAACTTTGCATTTCATCCACCATGGGGTGACTGCAGGGAAATTTCTCCCATAAAACCAAATGATCCCCAGGAGAGACTGCCGCCTGCACCAATGCTCATGAGTCTTCCCTTTGCACACCTGAATCCTATCCTAATGAGCATTATAAGCGTCAGCGAAATGCCATCAAGCGAGCTAAGAAGGCTGAAAAGCAATAGGCTCGTGAAGAGGAAAACCGTCACCTTCTCAAAGATGACGTAGAGACGAAAAAGGCCGAAGGCAAATCTAAAGGTCGCTATAAATGCAAGCATGATCCCAGTACTGCTGCATCAAAGAGAAAGAGTGCACCAAAGAAGAGAATGTTTGTGATACGCCTCCATTGTATCTACTTTTCCTAATGCTTTTCCTCTTGTTCTGGACTCTAATTTGCATCATTTGAATGAAACTAACCCGGACTGACGCTGTTTTCAGCAGAACTACCCTGGTGTTGTTTTTGTGTAGAAATAAAAGTTCTCGGATTTGAACAAAACTTTGCACGGATTTTTCTATGCAATAAAAGGGAATTTTTGGAGCCAAGAACCTGCGGAGGGATACTTTCTGGTGATGACCGTAATTTGAGGAGTTCATGTATTCACAATCTGTTAATGATTTGTTCCGGTTCTCTATTAAAAGGATGCCTTAATACCATTTAGTTTCCAATAGGACCCCGTTGCCACGGGAGGGTAGGACAAAAGATGTCATGCAAGTTCTTTCCATCAGCACGTATGACTATTTACGAAATACATGCCTACATTATATTTATGAACTGGAGCTAGTGCCGTATCGCCCTAGGTTATGATTGTTATATGATGAATATCATCCAACGAATTCACCGATCCAATGCCTACGAATTTCTCTTATGTTGTTCTTGCTATGTTACTACTGCTATCGTTACTGTTACACTTGCTACAAAATCATTGCTATCACTGTTACTGTTACTATTGTTGTTGCTACTACTATCAAAACCGTCATATTACTTTGCTACTGATCATATTGGTGCAGATAATTAATCTCCATGTGTGATTGAATTGACAACTCAACTACTAATACTTGCAAATATTCTTTGGCTCCCCTTGTGTCGAATCAATAAATTTGGGTTGAATACTCTACCCTCGAAAACTGTTGAGATCCCCAATACTTGTGGGTTATCAGGCTGCACCAGCTAATGAATGTTCAAATGAAGATGATCCTCCGCTCACTAAGGATGAAGTTGCTGCTACTCTCAGCGAGCAAGTGAATATCACAACTTCAACAGTGTTGCCTGATCTTCGGGTTCCTGTGGTTCGAGAAGCACCACCGAAGATCACTGCTAGGAAAACTCCACCCTCCATTGTTACTATGAAATAACATGTGGATACAACCCCTCATACAGATGCTAACAATTTGAAGGATTTGGTAATTGACACTCATGTGAGTACTGCAAACTCAGGCGAATGAATTCCTAAGCTCGAGTTGAAGAAAATCAAGGCGGCTACTACCGAGCATAATGCTCCTCAAGCTACTGCTCCGACGGAGAAGGCTCCTAAGTTTGCACCTACATTAATTCAGCCGTTGGCTTTTACGCCTCCCCCCGAGAAGGTTCCAGTGCAAGTAGCTCCTATGGCTAAGTCTGATGCTCCTCACTACTATGATCATATGTTCATCACGGAACAACTTGATAAGTTTGTGGACAATCCATTCGATGGTGAAGTGTCCTCTCTGCCTATTCCTCCAGAAGTTATTTCATAGGACACTTCCGTTGTTCAAGAAATGAGAGAAGATGCAGTTGAAATCAACACTCTTACCACCGAACTAAATGACCTTGATGGTCAAATGAAAAATGCATCTTCAAAATTTTTCATTAAAGCACTCGAAGACTCCTACAAGGATATCAACCGTGCCATGACTCTCCTCCGAAACAGAAGGTTTCCTTTTCACATGAATCTAGATGAAATTATTCGCAAGGTTTGTCTTAAGCATCAAGCAAAGGTTACTGACTACGATGATCTGGTCAAAGGCCATCTTGTTCAAGTTGCTCAGCAAAAGAAGAAGCACCGAAAGAAAATTGCGAAGAAAAATGTACCTCCTGCTCTGACAGAAATGTCACCTGATCACCTAGAGGCTCAGCCTCAGAAAGAAAAATCTCCTGAGCCCGTTGTTCCTTCGCAACCCCCAGTCCAACACTCGGATGCTCCTCCCTTGCCAAGGCCAATTGAATCAGTGCTTGTGGCCTCCCATGCTCAAGCTGATATTCCATCTCAGCGAACTATTTCTGAGGAAGGTGAAATCCCTCACTCCGAGCCCCAAGCTTTTCCAGCTCATGAAACACCAAATGTCTCAGCATCTCCAACTGTTTAGCAACAACATATTCCAGTGGAACAACCTCAACCACCTCCAGTGCTTGATTCAGCCCTAGTGCCTACAGTGAAGGAACCTGATCAACTGCCTATTGCCTCTGCAGCTCCGTCTATTGTGCCACCAGCTCCATCCCCACTTAAGTTATCCATCGACACAGCGACAAGAATGCCAGATATTGGTCCCTCCAAACAAAAATATGTTTCTGCTCTCCATATTGACTCTGTTGTATATGGAGATGAAGTTTTCTCACCAGAAGATGAACTCAAATACCCATACCCTCGTGAAGAACTGCCTTTGTTCTCGTTACGAGAAGGCACCAAGGTCCTCCTTTCAATCGGAATGTGCGTCCTAGATTCTTCAAGATAGTCTGTATAATGGGCCGCACACTTCGGAATCGCCTTGCTTCTGGATAAAGGAACATGCCATCTATTACTCTCGGGTCCTCTATGAGAGTAGAAAGATATTTCCTCGTGAATACCTGAACATCCCTCCTATGCAACATATTGGCTGCTTCAATCAGTTGCTACAAGATCTGAATCATTTCTGCCTCACCAAAGTACTCGAATTCAAGCATCCTTGGAACAGAGGGATTATTCTTCAGTTCTATGCTACTCTATATATCTCCGATGATGAATCCGACACCTCAAAATGGATTATGGAGTGGATGACCAAAGGAATACGTATCAAATGCACTTCAACAAATTTTGTCTCGCACTTCCATTTTCCTCGCTTTGAGCATGGTGACAATGAAATTCGGGTGCACAACATTGATGTCATATCATATGAAACTTTTTGGTGCATTATGGATCAACAAAAGATTCGTGACTACACTGGTCCTCCCCGTCCTGAGTATTTAACATTCGAGAATGAGACGCTACATCATACACTACTAGGGAAAAGCCTAGCAGTAGTGCGGGTTTTTGGCCTACCAGTAGCGCGGGTGACCGCACTGCTGGTACGGCGCTACAGCTAAAGGTTAGCAGTAGCATGGGTTTACCCATGCTACTACTATATCCACTTAGTAGTAGCGCTTCCAGCAAAAGGCGCTACTGGTTATTAGTAGTAGCACATCTCTTTGCCCGTGCTACTACTATTATTTCGTATTCTTTTTTTATTTCATATCGTATTCATACACCTTTATACAAGTTTTCATACAATAGCAATTTAGAGCTTGTTTTTACATCATAATGAGTTATTACATCACTGGGTGAAAGAACCTTGGACTAGTTTCAAGTGGATGGATCCTAAGTGACCAAGTCATGGATGATCACGATAATCCATGACTTGATCACTTAGGATCCATGCACTTGAAACTAATCCGCGGTTCTTAATTTCACTATAATAACTCATCATCATCGTCATCATATTAATATAAAAACTCTTGCATCATATCATCACCAACAACACTAACTAATAATCATCATAGTCATTACCACCAACACTAATTAATCATCATAGTCATAGTGTAGCTATCTAATCATCACCAACACTAGCTAATAATAATCATCATAGTCATTACCACCAACACTAGCTATTTAGTCATCATAATCATAGTGTAGCACAACATCGTCATCTTCAAAGTCATCCTAGCTAGCTAATCACTCCTGCTGCTCTCTCTCAGGTAAAACAACATAGAACATATGTAGCACTCCTGATTCATCATATTGGAGCATGCAGATGAATCTGTCTCCTAATTGTGGGTTGCGCTTCTGATTGCTACACCCTAGTACTTCTCTGTGATCCTTCACAATTTTGCTCCAGTCTTTGACTATTAAGACTTGCTCGCTTTTAGAAATCCTGAATGCACTCATGCGCAATGTAGGATGTCTTGTTTGTAAGCTAACCATTTTCATGCGACCTTTATCCTCGATCCAATGAGACACAACTATAATTGGGAATCCCTGTGGAAGAACATCGTAGTAACATACTTAGCAATGAAGTTTAGCTTAAAAATAATGTATGCAAAAGATGCAATGAGGACAAATAGTAAAAATATTACCATCTTTCCTAAATAGATATGACCGTAGTTCAATACGCACGCTAGTGGTTGCATGTTTTGAGTACTAAGATTTTGAAGTCCAGGAAAATAATTTGTCTTGACAGTATCAAGATCCTCAAGCCATGAAACATAATGACTTATCTCCTCGCAATTTAGTTCAGCCCGGATAGTAGTAGGTCATGTCTACCAAGCGCCGGGCATGTTTGCTTGAATTGAAATAAGCTGTCAATAGAAATTAGTTGTCAACTATTTTTGAATAAGCATTATCCAAGACATAAATATGGTTGATAAACTCACATAATGGTAGAACTGGAGGCGTCTGCACATCGATCCAGATGCCGATATTACCTTCAATATCATCTTCCGGACGAATATTACAGGTGATAAGCATATCAGGCTCAAATGCATAAGCCTTTCATAGTGATCTCGAATTTTTGCATTCAAAATAGGTGTATGTGTCTGCATTGTATAATTTTGCGGCAAAAGTATAACCATGCTCGGTCCTCAAGTGAACTCTCCTTACCTCCATAGTTTCTGTAAGACTGAAACCAATCTTATCCAAGAAATAAATTCTTGCATGGCAGGGGATATGCTGGTAGAATAGTAAAAAATTAAAATTATAAGTTGAAGCAAAAGAAGGAGAAGTCATGCTTAATTACGAAAAAAGACTTGTCGTTGTGACTTACTGTATCCACTTCGACGGTCTCATCCAGGTTGATGCTGAAGCGCCTACCACCAACTAAGAAATTTATGTTGCACAGGCCGTGCTCGTCTTCGCAGTATTTGCACATACGGAAATCCTTTTCATCGTCAGACATTTCCTATGTTCATAGTTGAAACATTAATTGAAAATCGGGATACTTCCCGGTGATGACCGTAATTTGAGGAGTTCATGTATTCACTATGTGTTAATGATTTGTTCCGGTTCTCTATTAAAAGGATGCCTTAATATCCCTTAGTTTCCAATAGGACCCCGTTGCCATGGGAGGGTAGGACAAAAGATGTCATGCAAGTTCTTTCCATAAGCACGTATGACTATTTCTGAAATACATGCCTACATTATATTTATGAACTAGAGCTAGTGCCGTATTGCCCTAGGTTATGATTGTTATGTGATGAATATCATCCAACGAATTCACCGATCCAATGCCTACAAATTTCTCTTATATTGTTCTTTCTATGTTACTACCGCTATCTTTACTGTTACACTTGCTACAAAATCATTGCTATCACTGCTACTGTCACTATTGTTGTTGCTACTACTATCAAAACCATCATATTACTTTGCTACTGATCATATTGCTGCAGATAATTAATCTCGATGTGTGGTTGAATTAACAAGTCAACTACTAATACTTGCAAATATTCTTTGGCTCCCCTTGTGTCGAATCAATAAATTTGGGTTGAATACTCTACCCTCGAAAACTGTTGCGGTCCCCAATACTTGTGGGTTATCAGGCTGCACCAGCTAATGAATGTTCGGATGAAGATGATCGTCCGTTCACTAACGATGAAGTTGCTGCTACTCTCAGGGAGCAAGTGAATATCACAACTTCAACGGTGTTGCCTGATCTTCATGTTCCTGTGGTTCGAGAAGCACCACCGAAGATCACTGCTAGGAAAACTCCACCCTCCATTGTTACTATGAAATAACATGTGGATACAACCCCTCATCCAGATGCAAACAATTTGAAGGATTTGGTAATTGACAATCATGTGAGTACTACAAACTTAGGTGAATGAATTCCTAATCCTGACTTGAAGAAAATCAAGGCGCCTACTACTGAGCATAATGCTGCTCAAGCTACTGCTCCGACGGACAAGGCTCCTAAGTTTGCACCTACATTAATTCAGCCGTTGGCTTCTAAGCCCCCCCCCCCCCCCCGAGCAGGTTCAAGTGCAAGAAGCTCCTATGGCTAAGTCTGATGCTCCTCACTACTATGATCATATGTTCATCATGGAACAACTTGATAAGTTTGTGGACTATCCATTCGATGGTCAAGTGGCCTCTCTGCCTATTCCTCCAGAAGTTATTTCATAGGACACTTCCGTTGTTCAAGAAATGAGAGAAGATGCAGTTGAAATCAACACTCTTACTACCGAACTAAATGACCTTGATGGTCGAATGAATACTGCCTCATCAAAATTTGTCATTAAAGCACTCGAAGGCTCCTACAAGGATATCAATTGTGCCATGACTCTGCTCTGAAACAGAAGGTTGCCTTTTCACACGAATCTAGATGAAATTATTCGCAAAGTCTTTCTTGAGCATCAAGCAAAGGTTACTGACTACGATGATCTGGTCAAAGGCCATGTTGATCAAGTTGCTCAGCAAAAGAAGAAGCACCGAAAGAAAATTGCGAAGAAAAATGTACCTTCTGCTCTGACAGAAATTTCACCTGATCGCCTAGAGGCTCAGCCTCAGAAAGAAAAATCTCCTGAGCCAATTTTTCCTTCGCAACCCCCAGTCCAAGACTCAAATGCTCCTCCCTTGCCAAGGCCAATTGAATCAGTGCTTGTGGACTCCCCTGCTCAAGCTGATATTCCATCTCAGCGAACTATTTATGAGGAAGGTGAAATCCCTCACTCCGAGCCCCAAGCTTCTCCAGCTCATGAAACACCAAATGTCTCAGCCTCTCCAACTATTTAGCAACAACAGATTCTAGTGGAACAACCTCAACCACCTCCTGTGTTTGATTCAGCCCCAGTGCCTACAGTGAAGGAACCTGATCAACTGCCTATTGCCTCTGCAGCTCCATCTATTGTGCCACCAGCTCCATCCCCACTTAAGTTATCCATCGACACAGCGACAAGAATGCCAGATATTGGTCCCTCCAAACAAAAATATGTTTCTGCTCGCCGTATTAACTCTGTTGTGTATAGCGATGAAGTTCCCTCACGTGAAGACGAACTTAAATACCCATCCCCTCGTGAAGAACTATATTTGTTCTCGTTAGGAGAAGGCGCCAAGTGTAACGCCCCGACACCGTTGCGCCAGGTGTCTTCCAGGTCTTCGTTGTTGTTGCCTTGTCATTTGTTTGCGTGTCATGCATTTCATATCATGTCATCATGTGCATCGCATTTGCATACATGTTTGTCTCATGCATCCGAGCATTTTCCCCATTGTTCGTTATGCATTCCGGCACTCCTACATCCTCCGGTGTTCCCCTTTGTCTCTTTTCGTGTGTGGGTGTTAAACGTCCTCGGATTGGACCGAGATTTGCCAAGCGGCCTTGGTACACCACCGGTAGACCGCCTGTCAAGTTTCGTGCCATTTGGGGTTCATTTGATACTCCAACGGTTAACCGAGGAACCGTAAAGGCCTCGTGTGTGTTGCAGCGCAACACCCCTCCTAAGTGGCCCAAAACCCATCCAAACCCCCTCCATCCTCTCAGTCGTTTGATCACGATCGCGTGGCCGAAAACGGCACCTCATTTGGACTCTCGTAGCTCCCTCTACCTATAAATAGGTGTGCCCTTCTCGATTCTTCGCGCAGTACAAACCCTAGTCTTCTTCCCCTCGCGCCGCCAGACACTTCCCCACCACCGACGGACATGTCCGCTGGACACGTCGCCCGGACCTATCACGAGCCGCCACATCAGCCGGCCGCCGCCCTCGACCAACTGGATGCCGCCACGCGTCCCGGCGCCCCGCGCCTCTCCACCGTGGGCCCGTGAGCCCGAGACAGTCCCTCCCCGGACCGGCTCCCACGCGCCACGCACCGCCCTCTCCTCCGCGCTCCACCGTGCGCCGCCGTCCTCCTGCCAGCCGGCGGCTCGCCAGCCTTCCTTCGCCGGAGCGCCGCAGCCATGCCTTCGCCGCGCCGCCGCCTGTGCCACCCGGTGCCGCCCTGCCTCACCTCTGACCGGTCTGGGCCGGCGCCGCCCAGATTCGGGGACCTAGCCACTGGATCCGGCCTCCACTGTTCGTCGGAGCCACGGCGCCGTCCGCCATCACCGGCGCCGCCGCAGGCGTCTTCAACCTCCGACCGGGATGACCCCGTTCACCCTCGGCCTGGACAGTGTCAACACCTGATCCAAACGCCGCCCCGTCCTAGGATCCCTCCGTCCCGTTTTCCCTGAGGTCAAATTTCTCTAAGTCCTGAGATATCCATTTTATGTTGCTCTGTTCATCGCATCATAACTTCATCACCGTTGCTCCGTTTTGCGTGCATGAGATATCAAAATGTTCATCTGATTGTGCACTTCATTTCATTCCATTGCACCATTCTTGTTTGAGTCCATCTTGATGCCCTAACTGTTGTTGCAAGAGTGCTATAGAATGTTAGATGCTGATTCTTATCAGTTTATGGACATTTGTCATTTTTGCCATGATTATTGTGTGCTTCATATGGCTACGAGCTCTACATGTGTTTTGTTATATGCCATGTCATCTTTAGAGGGGTGTATGCCATGTATTTTTGTGATCAATGTGGTGACTAGCACAAGCATGCACGGTAGCTCTCGTGATGTTGCTGATTTCAGGATCTCAGGATTTTCACTAAGTCGTTGCTCTGCTGTTATTTGTATGCCATGTATTCATGTTGCCACAGAGTGATCCATGCCTCTTTTGAGCATGTTCAGCAAGGATCATTTTGAGATATTGTTATGCTCTATCCATCCATGCCTTTGTTTGCATTTATGGAGTGCCCTAGCATGACTCAATCTTGCTCTACTTTTGGTATAAAATGTTCCTGGCAGATTGTTTACATGTTAATCAATCTTGCCAAGGTTGTTGTAGTTGATCCATGCATGCTATGAGATTGTTCTTGCCATGTTTAGCTTACTGAACATGTCTTCTTGCTGGTAGTATGCTTAGTTTGTCATGCAATGCCTTGCGTTGAGTGCATCGAGCTCGCAAACATGCCTTCATAATTCTGTTTATGCCATGTCCAATTTTCTGCCAAGTCTGAATCTGTTAACGAAATTTGCTATGTTTACATGAGTGCCATCATATCTTCTGATCCTTTTTGGCTTATGGTCAGTAAGGGACTTTTGTTGTATGCTTTGAGTAGATTCATGCCATGAATTGTTTTGCCATGATATGTTCCTATAGCATGTCGTTATCTTGCTCTAAACATTGCTTCCTGATGTTAATTCCTGGCATGTTATTTTCACTAAGTCTGTGATGCTGATATCTTTTGCACTTTTGTCATGCTTGTTTGAACCTGCTATTGTGTGATTTAGCCATAGCTCAGTGTTCATCTTTTGTCAAGTATCTCGATTGGATCACTTCCATGTGCTCTGTTTCTATGTTGGAGTGTAGTAGCTTAGTTTCTTGTTGCATTCTAGATGGCATCGTGCTGTTAATCGCAGGACTATGCCATTATTGTTTTGCTTGCCATTTGCAAACTGTGCATCCGATTCCGGTGATCTTTATATCGATTTCGACCGAAATCAACTCATCTTTCCAGAGGCGCTCTTAGTTTGCCAAGTTGAGGCCTGGTTCAATCTTTTCCTTTAGAAGCACGCATATGCATTGCATATCACATCCCGCATATCATGCCATGTTTTGCATCATGTTGCTTGCTCATTGCATCATGGTTGATTGTGGTTTCCTTTGCTTGTGTTCTTGCCTTGGGTAGAGCCGGGAGACGAGTTCGTCTTCGAGGAACCCGTTGAGTACGCTTACGAGGATCAAGATTTCGTCTTCTCTGAGAACTTTGCAGGCAAGATGACCATACCCTCGAAATCACTTCTATCTTTGATTGCTAGTTGCTCGCTCTATTGCTATTGCTATGCCGCGATACCTACCACTTGCTATATCATGCCTCCCATTTTGCCATTTCAAGCCTCTAAACCACCTTGTCCTAGCAAACCGTTGTTTGGCTATGTTACCGCTTTGCTTAGTCCCTCTTATAGCGTTGCTAGTTGCAGGTGAAGACGGAGTTTGTTCCATGTTGGAACATGGCAATTGTTGGGATATCACAATATCTCTTATTTAATTAATGCATCTATATACTTGGTAAAGGGTGGAAGGCTCGGCCTTATGCCTGGTGTTTTGTTCCACTCTTGCCGCCCTAGTTTCCGTCATACCAGTGTTAAGTTCCTTGATTTTGCGTTCCTTACGCGGTTGGGTTATAATGGGAACCCCTTGACAGTTCGCCTTGAATAAACTCCTCCAGCAAGGCCCAACCTTGGTTCTACATTTGCACTAACAACCTAACCTTTTTCCCTTGGGTTTCCGGAGCCCGAGGGTCATCTTTATTTTAACCCCCCGGGCCAGTGCTTCTCTAAGTGTTGGTCCAACCTGAGCGATGTCCGGCGCCCCCTGGGCAACCAGGGTGTATGCTAACCCGACGTATGGCTCATCCGGTGTGCCCTGAGAACGAGATATGTCTAGCTCCTATTAGGATTTGTCGGCACATCTGGTCGGCTTTGCTGGTCTTGTTTTACCATTGTCGAAATGTCTTGTAACCGGGATTCCGAATCTGATCGGGTCTTCCTGGGAGAAGGAATATCCTTCGTTGACCGTGAGAGCTTGTGATGGGTTAAGTTGGGACACCCCTGCAGGGTTTTGAACTTTCAAAAGCCGTGCCCGCAGTTATGAGCAGATGGGAATTTGTTAATGTTCGGTTGTAGAGTACTTGAAACTTAACTTAATTAAAACGCATCAACCGTGTGTGTAGCCGTGATGGTCTCTTTCCGGCAGAGTCCAGGAAGTGAACACAGTTCTTGTGTTATGCTTGAACGTAAGTAGTTTCAGGATCACTTCTTGATCACTTCTAGTTCACGCCCGTGCTTTGCTTCTCTTCTCGCTCTCATTTGCATATGTTAGCCACCATATATGCTAGTGCTTGGTGCAGCTCCACCTCACCACCTTTTCCTACCCATAAGCTTAAATAGTCTTGATCGCGAGGGTGTGAGATTGCCGAGTCCCCGTGACTCACAGATTACTTCCAAAACCAGTTGCAGGTGCCGATGATACTGTGCAGGTGACGCGACCGAGCTCAAGGAGGAGCTCGATGAAGATCGTGTGTGTTCTATTGTTTTCGTTTCCAGTTGATCAGTAGTGGAGCCCAGTTAGGGTGATCGGGGATCTGTTGTGTTAGGGGTTGTTTTCTTTATTTGGTTCCGTAGTCAGACCTTGATTGTATTCTGGATGATGTAATGCTATATTTATGTATTGTGTGAAGTGGCAATTGTAAGCCAACTCTTTATCCCTTTCATATTCAGTACATGGGATGTGTAAAGATTACCCCTCTTGCGACATGCCTACTATGCGGTTATGCCTCTAAGTCGTGCTCCGACACGTGGGAGATATAGCCGCATCGTGGGTGTTACACCAAGGTCCTTCTTTCAATCAGAATGTGCATCCTAGATTCTTCAAGATAGTCTGTATAATGGGTTGCACACTTCGGAATCGCCTCGCTTCTAGATAAAGGAACATGCCATCTGTTACTCTCTGGTCCTCTATGAGAGCAGAAAGATATTTCCTCATGAATACTTGAACATCCCTCCTATGCAACATATTGGCTGCTTCAATCAGTTGCTACAAGATCTGAATGATTTTTGCCTCACCAAAGTATTCGAATTCAAGCATCCTTGGAACAGAGAGATTATTCTTCAGTTCTATGCTACTCTATATATATCCGATGATGAATCCGACACCTCAAAATGGATTATGGAGTGGATGACCAAAGGAATACACATCAAATGCACTTCAACAGATTCTGTCTCGCACTTCCATTTCCCTCTCTTTGAGCATGGTGACAATGAAATTCGGGTGCACAACATTGATATCATATCATATGGAACTTTTCGGTGCACTATGGATCAAGAAAAGATTCGTGACTACGCTGGTCCTCCCCGTCCTGAGCATTTATCATTCGAGAATCAGATGCTACATCATACACTACTAGGGAAAAGCCTAGCAGTAGCGTGGGTTTTTGGGCTACCAGTAGCGCGGGTGACCGCACTGCTGGTACGATGCTAGAGATAAAGGTTAGCAATCGTGTGGGTTTACCCACACTTCCAGCAAAAGGCGCTACTGGTAATTAGTAGTAGCGCATATCTTTGCTCGCGCTACTACTATTATTCCGTATTCTTTTTTATTTCATATCGTATTCATACGCCTTTATACAAGTTTTCATACAATAGCAATTTAGAGCTTGTTTTTACATCATAATGAGTTATTACATCACTGGGTGAAAGAACCGTGGACTAGTTTCAAGTGGATGGATCCTAAGTGACCAAGTCATGAATGATCACGATAATCCATGACTTGATCACTTAGGTTCCATGCACTTGAAACTAATCCGCGGTTCTTAATTTCACTATAATAACTCATCATCATCGTCATCATATTAATATAAAAGCTCTTGCATCATATCATCACCAACAACACTAGCTAATAATCATCATAGTCATTACCACCAACACTAATTAATCATCATAGTCATAGTGTAGCTATCTAATCACCACCAACACTAGCTAATAATAATCATCATAGTCATTACCACCAACACTAGCTATTTAGTCATCATAATCATAGTGTAGCACAACATGGTCATCTTCAAAGTCATCCTAGCTAGCTAATCACTCCTGCTGCTCTCTCTCAGGTAAAACAACATAGAACATATGTAGCACTCCTGATTCATCATATTGGAGCATGCAGATGAATCTGTCTCCTAATTGTGGGTTGCGCTTCTGATTGCTGCACCCTAGTACTTCTAGTCGATCCTTCACAATTTTGCTCCAGTCCTTGACTATTAAGACTTGCTCGCTTTTAGAAATCCTGAATGCACTCATGCGCAATGTAGGATGTCTTGGCATAAGCAAACCATTTTCATGCGACCTTTAGCTTCGATCCAATGAGACACAACTATCATCGGGAATCCCTGTGGAAGAACATCATAGTAACATACTTAGCAATGAAGTTTAGCTTAAAAATAATGTATGCAAAAGATTCAAAGAGGACAAATAGTAAAAATATTACCATCTATCCTAAATAGATTTGACTGTAATTCAATACGCATGCTAGTGGTTGCATGTTTTTAGTACTATGATTTTGAAGGCCAGGAAAATAATTTGTCTTGACAGTATCAAGATCCTCAAGCCATGAAACATAATGACTTATCTCCTCGCAGTTTAGTTCAGCCCCGGACAGTAGTAGGTCATGTCTACCAAGCGCCGGACATGTTCGCTTGAACTGAAATAAGCTGTCAATAGAAATTAGTTGTGAACTATTTTTGAATAAAGAATATCCAAGACATAAATATGGTTGAGAAACTCACATAATGGTAGAACTGGAGGCGTCTGCACATCGACCCAGATGTCGATATTACCTTCAATATCATCTTCCGGACGAATATCACAGGCGATAAGCATATCAGGCTCAAATGCATAAGCCTTTCATAATGCTCTCAATTTTTTGCATCCAAAATAGGTGTATGTGTCTGCATTGTAATATTTTGCGGCAAAAGTATAACCATGCTCGGTCCTCAAGTGAACTCTCTTTACCTTCATAGTTTCCGTAGGACTGAAACCAATCTTATCCTGGACATAAATTCTTGCATGGCAGGGGATACGCTGGTAGAATAGTAAAAAGTTAAAGTTATAAGTTGAAGCAAAAGAAGTAGAAGTCATGCTTAATTACAAAAAAAGACTTGTCGTTGTGACTTACTGTATCCACTTCGAAGGTCTCATCCGGGTTGATGCTGAAGCGCCTACCACCAACTAATAAATTTATGTCGCATAGGCCGCGCTCGTCTTCATAGTATTCGCACATACCGAAATCCTTTTCGTCGTCAGACATTTCCTATGTTCATAGTTGAAACATTAATTGAAAATTGATCGAAGGCAACTATCAGGAAACTAAACACACAGATCACTATCAATATGCAACGGGTTGACTTTAGGTACGTTGAGTCATCCTTCCTAAAATCTCATCTCACGTATATGGTGGGCACTCCCTCTCTGATATTGCAACCATCGGTGATGGTCGCTACTCTTCATTTCCATAGTGCATACCAAATATCTAGCATAAGGAAAGAAAGAGAAGCGGCCCCCAGGACAATAGTCGGATTCTTCTGCTCTCATATATGGTGGACACTCCCTCACCAATTTTTTTGACCGTCGATGATGGTCGCTAGTCCTTCTTCCCCTATTGCATAAGAAAGGTCTAGCATAAAGAGAAGAAGGAGAATCGACTCCCACGACAACAGTCAGCATTCTTCTTCTTGAAGGAAATATGCCCTAGAGGCAATAACAAAGTTGTTATTTATATTTCCTTATATCATGATAAATTTTTATTATTCATGCTAGAATTGTATTAACCGGAAACTTAGTACATGTGTGAATACATAGACAAACAGAGTGTCCCTAGTATGCCTCTACTAGACTAGCTCGTTAATCAAAGATGGTTAAGTTTCTTAGCCATAGACATGTGTTGTCATTTGATGAACGGGGTCACATCATTGGAGAATGATGTGATGGACTAGATCCATCCATTACCTTAGCACTATGATCGTTTAGTTTATTGTTATTGCTTTCTTCATGACTTATACATGTTCCTGTGACTATGAGATTATGAAACTCCCAAATACCGGAGGAACACTTAGTGTGCTATAAACGTCACAACGTAACTGGGTGATTATAAATATGCTCTACATGTGTCTTTGATGTTGTTTGTTGAGTTGGAATAGATCGAGATTAGGATTTGTCACTCCGGTTATCGAAGAGGTATCCTTCGGCCCTCTCGGTAATGCACATCAATATAAGCCTTGCAAGCAATGTGACTAATGAGTTAGTTGCGGGATGATGCATTATGGAACAAGTAAAGAGACTTGCCGGTAATGGGATTGAACTAGGTATGGTGATACCGACGATCGAATCTCGGGCAAGTAACATACCGATGACAAAGGGAACAAATGTAGGTTTTTAAGCAGTTTGACCAATAAAGATCTTCATAGAATATGTAGGAACCAATATGAGCATCCAGGTTCCGCTATTGGTTATTGACCGGAGATGAATCTCGATCATGTCTACATATTTCTCGAACCCGTAGGGTCCGCACGCTTAACGTTCGATGATGATATGTGTTATGAGTTATGTGATTTGATGTATCGAAGATAGTTCGGAGTCCCGGATGTGATCACGTACATGACGAGGAGCCACGAAATGGTTGATACATAAAGATTGATATATTGGAAGGCTATGTTTAGACACCGGAAAGGTTTTGGATAGGTTCGGGCATTTTCCAGAGTACCGGGGGGTTACTAGAACCCCCCGGGGAGTTAATGGGCCTTAATGGGCCATGGTGGGAGAGAGGAGGAGGAGGCCAAGTGGGAGGCGCGCGCCCCCAAGCCCAATCCGAATTGGGAGGGGGGTCGGCCCCCCTTTCCTTCTCTCCCTCTCCCTCTTCCTTCTTCTCCTACTCCAAATAGGGATGGGGGGAAACCTACTCCTACTAGGAGTAGGAATCCCCCCTTGGGGCGCGCCATAGGAGGCCGACCCTCCCCTCCTCCACTCCTTTATATACGGAGGAGGGGGCACCCCATAGACACACAAGTTGATCTCTTAGCCGTGTGTTGTGCCCTCCTCCACAGATTTCCACCTCGGTGATATTGTCGTAGTGCTTAGGCGAAGCCCTGTGTTGGTAACTTTATCATCACCGTCAACACGCCGTCGTGCTGACGAAACTCTCCCTCAGCCTTAGCTGGATCTAGAGTTCGAGGGACATCACTGAGCTGAACGTGTGCAGATCGTGGAGGTGTCATGCATTCGGTACTTGATCGGTTGGATCACGAAGACGTATGGTTACATCAACTGCGTTACTTAATGCTTCCGCTTTCGGTCTACGAGGGTACGTAGACACACTCTCCCCTCATGTTGCTATGCATCCCTAGATAGATCTTGCGTGTTCATAGGAATTTTTTTGAAATACTGCGTTCCCCAACAGTGGTATCAAAGCCTGGTCTATGCGTAGATGTTATATGCACGAGTAGACCACAAAGGAGTTGTGGGCCTGGGTATATACATATTGCTTGTCGTCACTAGTTATTTCTTGATTCAGAGGTATTGTTGGATGAAGCGGCCCGGACTGACATTACATGACCACGTTCATGAGACTGGTTCTACCGACGTGCTTTGCACACAGGTGGCTGGCGGGTGTTAGTTCCTCCAACTTTAGTTGAATCGGATTCAATGAATAGGGTTCTTTCTGAAGATAAAAAAGCAATCACTATACTGCGTTGTGGTTTCTGATGCGTAGGTAAGAACGGTTCTTGCTAAGCCCGTAGCAGACACGTAAAACTTGCAACACCAAAGTAGAGGACGTCTGACTTGTTTTTGCAGGGCATGTTGTGATGTGATATGGTCAAGACGTGATTATATAAATTGTTGTATGAGATGATCATGTTTTGTAACACAGTTATCGGCAACTAGCAGGAGCCATATGGTTGTCGCTTTATTGTACGAAATGCAATCACCATGTAATTGCTTTACTTTATCACTAAGTGGTAGCGATAGTCATGGAAGCAATAGTTGGCGAGACAACAATGGTGCTACGATGGAGATCAAGGTGTCAAGCCGGTGAAGATGGTGATCATGACGGTGCTTTGGAGATGGAGATCAAAGGCACAAGATGATGATGGCCATATCATATCACTTATATTGATTGCATGTGTTGTTTATCTTTTATGCATCTTATTTTGCTTAGTACAACAGTAGCATTATAAGATGATCCCTCACCAAATTTCAAGGTATAGGTGTTCTCCCTGAATATGCACCGTTGCGACAGTTCGTCGTGCCGAGACACCACGTGATAATCGGGTATGATAAGCTCTACGTTCACATACAACGGGTGAAAGATAGTTTTGCACATGCGGAATACTCGGGTTAAACTTGACGATCCTAGCATATGTAGAAATGGCCTCGGAACACTGAGACTAAAAGGTTGAGCGTGAATTATATAGAAGATATGATCAACATAGTGATGTTCACCATTGAAAACTACTCCATCTCACGTGATGATCGGACATGGTTTAGTTTATATGGATCACGTGGTCACTTAGATGATTAGAGGGATGTCTATCTAAGTGGGAGTTCTTAAGTAATATGATTAATTGAACTTTAATTTATCATGAACTTAGTCATGGTAGTTTATGCATATCTATGTTGTAGATCAATAGTTCGCGTATAGCTCCCCTGTTTTATTATTGATATGTTCCTAGAGAAAAATAAGTTGAAAGATGATAGTAGAAATGATGCAGACTGGGTCCGTGATCTTAGGATTATCCTCATTGCTGCACACAAGAATTATGTCCTTGATGCACCGCTAGGTGACGGACCTATTGCAAGAGTAGATGCAGACATTATGAACGTTTGGCAAGCTCGGTATGATGACTACTTGATAGTTTAGTGCGCCATGCTTTACGGCTTAGAACCGGGACTTCAAAAACTGTTTTGAACACCATGGAGCATATAATATGTTCCAAGAGTTGAAATTGGTATTTCAGACTCATGCCCGAGTCAAGAGGTATGAGACCTCTGACAAGTATTTTTTCCTACAAGATGGAGGAGAATAGCTCA
>NC_053028.1:250407089-250503157 GCF_003073215.2 Triticum urartu | reverse complement strand
CCGTCCTTCGTGGTTCGACTCGATGGATATTGCTCAAAAATCAGTTTCTGTACACGGATGAGTACTGTGATGCAATTCAATACGAGGGCCTTGTGTTTGCTTCCACCACTCGTGGCACTGTTTTTGCATGGCATCCTAGTAGTTTCGGTACGTTTGTCTTCCACCGTAATTATAATTGTTTCATCCACATGCATGCGGGTTAGCAATTTTCCCTTTACTAATTAACCTTCTTCTTGTGTTTCCAAGGTCCTGTGAACATCCCACCACCTATACTTGAAAAATTTTATAACCAAGGGGGAGATGCCGATGGTGATGATCACGAGCAGCGCCCATATACTCTGTGGCGCCTGGCAACTAATTCCGATGGATCACCTCTTCTTGTGTGTATACAGCCCACTGATGATGTTACTGCTAAGGAAGCAGGTGTCTCCCATGGTCGCACTCTCCGGACCTATTCCAACACCCGTTGCATGGTATTCGGGATGGATACTAGTGTGCTAGCGCCAACTCCTTCTCCCTGGCACAGAATTGATAGTCTTGGAGAAAACTCGCTCTTCCTCGGACAAAACTATCCGATGATGGTGAAAGGCGACCCAACTGCTGTTGACACATTTATGAGAAGCAATTGTGTCTATACCTCAGACATTTGGGTGGTTCCCTACCCTGGTACTGATATAGTAGGCCGCTTCAGCCTGGATGATCAGTCCTGCGTTGGTCTCCAGATCGACAACGGATGGCCCGTCCCAGAGAATCACTTGTGGTTCAAAGCAAGCGTTTCCAACGCCGCAGAATGGTTGAGTTGAAGTTCATTTCATGGCTTGTTATTTGTTGTGTGGTGAAAACTTTAGTATTTATAATGTATCCTCGTTGTCGATGTGGGTTGATGACCTATTGTATGTAATAAAATGATATGCTTGTGATAAACTTACTAAATTTATGAATGGCTTTCGAGTCGCTTCTCTGAGTAAGTGGTGCAACAAGGCAAAAAAATATTTTCTGAATACATAATTGTACGTGCATTGCAACAGGTTATCGGATGAGGCCAATCAACAATATTACACGCCACCACCACGACATCCATCTGACACCATATTATTTCTTGGAGTCCGTGCTAGAGCAATCTCTTCAACCTCGTCGTTTCTCTAACTTCAGCCATCGCGCGGCGGGCGAGGTGGGGGTTTGCCGATAGTCGGTTTCCTTAACTGCGGTCCCACTTGTAAGGCCAACTCCAATGCATGACCCCAAACGCACCTCTGTTTTGCACGAACTCCAACAATAATTTTGACTAGAAAAGCAAGACCAAAGAAAACAAGAACCACAAGAATACATTTTACTACTCCTGTAAGTTGGATTAGTGCCTTCTCGATGCATTCATTGTTGATCCGTGGGGGCTCGATCTTGCGTCTGTGCTAGCTAAAAGTGATAGAACATCTACTAAATTGCGCTCTATCAATATATGGATGTACTCTTCTTCCCAATACAAAAACTTGCATCCATTCTACTCCCTCCGTTGCACAATACAAGCCTTCTATTTGTCAAAATATATATGTATCTAGACATGTCTTAGTATATAGGTACATCCATTTTTGGACAAATGGAAGTCAAGTATTTTGGAACGGAGGGAGTACACAATAATTTTTTTAAGTTAGCACAACTAGTCTAATCCGAGAGCAGAACCGAAGATTTGGTCGGGTTCTTCCTCCTTTTGCCGACACGTGGGACATCCAGCATCTAGGTCGTGTCATGAAAGAAAATAGAGTGGTAGTTGAAGCCACGAGATGTGCATCTTGGGTTAAACTATAAATAGAATCTTACTACTCTTGAGTAACTCCAAAAGCGGCCACCGAAGATCTTTATTGGATTTGTTTTTCATCACCAGCACGCCGAGGTGAAAGATGTGCAGGTTCAGTGGGTCCTCTTGCGTTTTCACTAACATGTGGGGCCGCATGTGAGCAAACAGACGATGGGCTCCGCGCGTCCGCTGGCTGGCTGAGAAGAGAGATAGAGGAGGGCTGAGCACAGACTGCAGGAAATTTGTTCTACGTACCTCGATATAGTGGGGTGGCATGGGCCATAACTAGCATTCACGTCTAGCAGTATGGCACACGCCACTCACACGAGTCCCATCCAACACCAATTTTCTTGGAGTCTGTGCTACAGCCATCTCTTCTCCCTACTGTTTTCTTAGCCATCGCGCGATGGGCGAGGTGGGTGTTTGCCGATAGTCGGTTTGCTCAACTGTGGTCCCACTTGTAAGTGAAAATGCAACACCGCACGCATTCCCGTTTGAGCGGCGTGCCGGACCAACCGTGTGGGGGTGCGACGCGAACACGGCAGGCTTTTCCTTTTCAACTCGTAACTTGTAAAATTTGGTTCTGCTCCATGGCGCGATCGATAGATAGAAAATAACGATTTTTCCTAGAGTAATGAGAAGTTTGGTTCTGACGCCGTTCATGCATGGAGTACGTACGAAAATTATGAAGTTGATGCGAAAGGTAAAGATAATTACTGTAGTATCATATACTACTACATGGATTTGACAAAAAGATAAAAATACATACGGATCCATCAACGTTCAATGACATCCTCACGCCCTAGTGCGCCGCTGTCACCTATCGACGTGTGAGGAGCAGCGACGTTGGCGGCGAGCTCAACGTGCTTCTGAACAGTGCCGTCCAAGGTTGCCCTGCGCTCCAAGAAGGCCAGCGTCCTATCGTCCTCCTCTTGCATGTAGTAGTCCTTGTGGACGATTTGCGTGTAGACGTGGGTGATTATGTCGATGGTGTCTTGCTGCACCAGGCGCTGCGCGGCGAGCGCGGCCTCGAGGTGGACATTCTCCGGCGCGATGGCGGGCAGTCGCAGGGCCACCAGTGTGTCGAAGAGGTTGTTACCATAGTGGCCGTTGAGGGTGGCGGGCATCACAGAGCCTGGGCGCGTCGGCTGGAGGCTTACGTCAAAGTCGTCCGCAAGCTTCTTGACGACGGTGAACTTGTCGAGGAAACCGACGAGGACCTCGTCGAACAAGGAGACGAAGCTGTCGTCCAAACGGCCCCTCGCCCTGGCGGCCTCAAGCAATGCTACCTGGAGACGTTCCTCGGTGCCGGGCCACAGGCCGGCGTCGTGGACCATCTGGCACAGCCGGTTGATGCTCGCGCTCATCGCCTCCATGGGTCTAGCATAGCTTCTAGTCAACTGATCTTGCGATTCGAGTGATCACTCAGCCCTTGGTTAGCATGCGTAGGTGCGTAGGATTTCGTACTACTCCTCGGCCCTCTACTGCACCTGCCTTTGGCTGTATGGTAGGTGGGCCAGCCACCCCCTAGGGCCACGTGTCATTCACCCAAAGGCAGTTGCCGTAAGTCAATGAAGCTGTGTACCCTTCCGTGCCGATGCAGTATAGTCATCTCACCGGACCTCTAGTTGGGGCCAAACGAGAGAAGTTTGATGTTTACTGGTTTATTGGTCCCCTTTCCATTTTGCGCCAAGTTTTGACCTTTGATTTAACTAATAAAATGTTAATGCATGTAAACAAAAATGTTGTGTAAGTCACCTTATGAAAACCAAATAATCCCAAAATACTTAGGCATGGTGCATTAACCCCCTCCTTGTTTCTTATTTCGTGACATATCAACCAATGAGAGATGTGGGCCGTGCATGCTTTCAACTTGAGACTACCAAATATGACATGCAGTGTTTAGTTCATTGCTTGTAGTCCTATTAGTACTCTAGTTAGGAGTAGCAAAAAAACATTAGGTTCTCTCGCCGATAGGAATAAAACACCATGTATTTATTTACAGAGGGAGTAGTACATTTTTGGTGACATGCATTACTAGATATTGCTAGTCAAATACTAAAATCCAGATGGACGTGGTAGTACTCCTAAATCCAGACGGTGGTGCTACTAGTACTAGTAGTAGTACTACCAATGTATTAGTAGGAGTACTAGCACTGTACTACCCGTTGGTCAAATTATTACGTGCTGCTCCTCACAGTGAAGTGACAAGACCCTGCGCAGGAGATGACACCTGAGTATAGGCGCCGTATTCGGCATACCATAGTCAGCCTCATCGTCTGCAGTCACTATCATCATGGCTGTAGAGCTAGCCTACTTACAACTAGCCCTGTTCGACATAATTTCCCGTGCGTAGATGCCCGTGCATTGCACGGAACACCAAGATTGGGGGTGGACGTCTCCGGCAGCGGCCATCGCGCCAGATTTTTCCACGGCCTTCTACTCCTAGATGTGGTGGGGAGGAGATGAGGCTGATTGTGAGAGACAAGGAGTTGTTTGTAAATAGGGAACAAGTGCGGGCATCTTTTTGTAAAAATGGAGAAGCTTGGTTTGTATGCGTCAGATCTAGATCCGACGGCTATTGGTGAAAGATGGGAGGCACAACATCATCACCAACTCAGGACCTGTTTGATTCACAGGATTTTGAAAACGCAGGAATAGGACACGGCAATATTACAAGGTTCAAACTGATATTACAAATGTTAGGAGTAATGCTGCACCTACGAAGAGGGAATTACTAGGAAGTTTACGTAAGAAATTTCGTTACTTTAGGTGGATGCAGCATTATCGTACAAACTAAAATCCACCGCCCTGACAAGTCACTAATGGGCAAATAAGTTTTTGAGTCTCTGGCAACTTGATGTTTCAAAAACAAATTCGGCTTCTGCGGAGAAATGAGCTCCACCGTGTACCCGCGCGGGTGTGGCTGGGCACGAAGCGTGAGTATGTGCACGGTGCACCTATTCTCTTCTTGTATACGTACACCACCTACATGGGGTTGTGTGAGAGAGATACAAACCTAGAGAGATATAGTGTGTGTGTTCTTGAGAGTTTTTTTGTGGGGGGGGGTCAATCAAAAAATTTAACATATGCAATGTGTGTGAAATAGAGTCCTGGATATAACATATATATAGAGGGGGCGATCCACGAGAAGAGAGTGGAGGTATCATCGGCTTGAGGTGTCCATAGAATCGAAGAGAGGGATGATGTGTGTATGTGTGCGCGCGCGATCGGTAAAGAGTGCCATCGAATTTGTGTGTGCCCACGTCAAAGATATAGAGTGGTTGGCCTACTAGAACGTGAGATGGGACATGTGCAGTTTGTCTTTGTGGCATGGATACCTACCTGCAACGCTCGACTATCGGTGTGTGGTGGGGGAAGAGGGAGGCCCAATTAACTATAGAGGTACAATGGCTGGTATATGTGTGGAGGAGGAGAGAGGCCTACCTCATGTATTAAGGAGATCGATCTGCCTCATGTATTAAGGGAGATCGATCAGCATCCATGCATATGTGCAGGAGATGAATAAGGTTGGGAGAGAGACAGAGCTAGAGTGTTGGAGGGGGTAGTAGTGGAGTTGCTTCTAACAAATGGTGGGTAGGCTTGCTAGACAAACGGAGGGCACGCCCGCAATATCAATAAGACAGGAGATGGCTGCTTGTTGTCTATGCACGTGCGTGTGAGAGACAGGTCAGGAGGCATGCACGAATGATGCGGGGGGCGATGTGGCTGTGGTAAGCAGACGTAACTACATAGGAAGATCAATCGCCCTTTGTAAGAGAAAGGAGAGACATAACTTGTGAGGTACGTCGATCGATGCGGGGGTAGTTAAAGTCGATCTAGGTATATGTTGGGAGATCGATCGGTATACATGCATGTGTGTGTTAGAAGCAAATGAGGCACGAGGAGAAGGATAGAGAGAGAGGGATGCATGTAGGAGGTGGTACGAGAGGCATACTATATCGAGGGGGAGGAGTGTGCGAGTACGAGAACGATGAAAAGGGTGGTGGGAGTGAGGCATGGACGGTGACAAGAGAAGAGGGGAAGCTTGTGTTTGTGCTAGGCACACCTGGCTAGAGAGGCATATCGATCGATGTGTGCTGTAAAGAAGGAGCTAGGGGGCCTACACACACCGTGGGTGAACGACCTAAAGTGAAAAGATGAATTTGCGCGATGGAGCTAGAGAATGCTGAGGGAGGGTGAGAGGGATGCGGGCGTGTGCATGCACAAGAGAAAGTTAGCGCTAGCTACAATGATAAGAGGGTTGTGTGGGTGTAAAAGACGAATAGAGATCATATATACTTCATTACAAAAAGCGAATTTGGATATTTGAAGAATTTATCATAGTGTTTCAAACCGACGGATGTGTGAATATATATAACGGTGATACACATGGTGTGGTTATGAACATGGTATACTACATTTAATATATTTTATCTCTACTCTTATAATAAAACGGAGTTGTTGATGATGGTGTGCCTGCCATCCTGCATTATAGGCCGTCTGATTTATATCTAGCGAATAGCAAGGAAACTATGATGGTTGAAGTTGGCAACAATCATGATTGTAGATTCTTATCGAAATAGAGAAACGAATTCAAATTTAGTTCGAATTGCAGCGGTAGTATAGACATTTGGAATGTACTAAAATGTTGGTATGAGTAGGTTACATGCATTATACAGCAAACGAAAAAATTTAATCGGACATAACATGGATTCATACTCCCTCCTTCCATCTATATAGGGCGTAATGAGATTTTTAAGACCGCCTTTGACTATTGACAAGATTAATAGTACATGACATGCACAATGTGAAAATTATATCATTGAAAGAACCTTTCACAGACGAATTTAACGGTGTGCTTTGTGTAAGTTGCATGTCATATATCATTGCTCTAATATTTGGTCAAAGTTAGCATCGAAAAATGCATTAGGCCCTATATAGATGGAAGGAGGGAGTAGCTTTGAATAGCATTTGTATAGTAAACCAGGGCAAGACTCTCACTTTGTGTGGTGTGAATAGTTTTATTTTTTTCGTTTTCTTTTTGGTTGAGGGAAGTGCGAATTGATTTGGTACGTACAAGTACAATATTACTACATGTTAGGCTTGTCCCTAAAATTCAACCCGCATCTTGTTATATCCCGAAAATTCAGATATCGTGCTCCCAAAACTGGCGCCTTCACAACCCGCGCCTTGCTATCCCGAAATTACAACGCGCGCGAAAACTCCCTCCAGCTGCCAAATCCCGACACGCGAAATACCCCTTCTAACCTTGAGCCGAAAGGGCCGCTAGTTCAAATCGGTGGGGGGTACTTTTGTAACACACCCTACATTTTGGACAAGCGCGTTCCTAAGTCATGCTTCACCCCCTCCCATCGCCCTCTTTTCGCCATTCGAAATCCCAGGCCGCCGTAACCTCTCCGCTCCAGCCGCGAAACCCCACCCTCCTCCGTCTGCCACGTCACCGCTGCCCAGCCGGAGCCTCTTCCCCGACAACGTCGTCCACCACAACAGCTCGACGTCCCTCGTCCACCTCCCCGGATGAGGATCCGTCGTCCATCTCGCTGTCCTGCTGGTTCAGCCGCCCCGTCCTCCACCTCCAAGGAGCTGCTCCGACGATCACCTCGTCTATCGCGGCTGCTCCACCCCCACAGCGCCGCCTTAACCTGCTCCACCGGAACCGCAGCATCCTCACCGACTCCTCGGACGAAGCCAAGGCCTACTCGGCTCCACCAAAGAGGTTGTACACTCATCGCATAACACCTTCTCCTTAACTTGACCTCCTGGCGCCGACGGTGCTCCATCCCGCACGCCCATGGAGCGGCTACCTTGAAGCCGGCGCCGCGGGCGACATCTCCACGGCGGCTCTCGCCCAGTGTGAGGCCCCTTCGGCGGCGGCGTCCATACCAGCCGGATCTGCTGCTGCTGCTCCCGCTCTCGCTCGATCGCTCGCTCACCTAGCTACTGCTGCTGCTGCTGCTCTCCCCCTCGCTCGTGCTGCTGCTCTGCTCTGATTAAGCCACACTTCAGTCGACTGAATCGACTTTTGGGTCAGTCGATTTTCAGGGGTTGGGGGGATCGCCGGAGTTAAGGAAGAACCACCCGCAGCGGCGACGGGGGCTCGCCGGAGAGGTACCCCACTATCTATCTTAGGGTTCAGGGTGGGGGGCGGGGGGCCTAGAGGGCTGGCCGGACGGCAGTGGCGAATTGTTTCGGGCGGCGAGGCGGCTCTGGGGCCGGCGGTTCGGCCGGTGGTGGCTGGCGGCTCAGGGGGGTGCAGGTTGAAGATGAACTGCAGGCCCTCCCTAAACTACATGTCAAGTGCCTCTCTGCTACCATTGCGTTCAGTTTCGACAGTAGCATTCAGATTCCACAGTAAATTTCAGTTTCAACAGTTAAGTTCAGAGTCAACAATTTGTACCTCATCTGTTGTAGTCAAATGGTTTTTGGTGATGTTAATTTTACATCAATTTTACATCATCTATTGGAGATGCTATTAGAATCCCACTTCAGATTGACGATGTCTATCTTGTGCTGCTTCAGCCTTGACGTCTTACGGCTCACCGGAGCTGCTCCAACGACAGAACGATCCATCACAACAGAGCAATGCCCTGGACGCCGTCTATAGATTCCTCAGATCTTCCTCCACACCTCCGACAACCACCTCTGCCTCAACTGCTTCAGCGACCAACCCAATGATGTTGAGGTCGGCATGGCTACGGCAAAGAGGTTGTACACTTGTTGCATCACTTATTACTATACATTCACGTCGATCCATTAGGGCTATTTTGGTTCAATGAAAAAACATCGATCCACTGGTTGTTACCATCACTCTAAATTTCTGCATGCTCTACTTACATAATCTCACCATATTTTTTTCGTATGCATGTCAGATATTGTACACAATCATGCTAAACATGTAGAGAAAAAGAGAAGAGCTTTGCGCGGCAATACAATGTCATGCAGAGATCGCTCCATGGTGGGTTCAATGGCAAACCCTCCCCACCCCTCTCCAGATTGTAATCCAGAGGAAGATATCTGTTTTGAGGCGGATTCGGATGCCGCTGACCACTCCTATTTACCCCAAGGTGTTTGCTCTACCTTGGCATGATGATGTTAGTCATATCATGCATATGTTGCCTTGCAGTGCCTACTTTTGACATCATATATGTCATCTGCTTAGTTTAGACTTGTTCTGTAATGCCACGTGTTTAGTTTCTATATCATATATGGGAATTATGCAGTCTCATGTCTTTTAACCAGCCATAATATATGTGAAATGTGCAATGCCATCCTGTTTAACTAGGCATCATATATTTGAATGATATCTTGCCCATCCTTTTCTTCATTACATTTCCATTTGTCGACAATGTTTGTACATTAAACTACTCTTCCTGTGAATCAGCCATTTGGGTGGGAGATGGAAAAATCTGGAGTGAAAACAAGGCCTTCAAAGCAGACAGTGCTACCTGTTGAAGCAGATCTCTTGTTGGGTCCCAATAGCTCCTCAGAGATGGATTCAGAGACAGATGACCAGTCCTATTCCCCCACTGAGGTGTATGCTCTAACTTGGCACGGTTATACTGCCCATATCATGCATACGGTGTCTTGCAGTGCATAGTTTAGACATCATATACACAATATTCAACACCATGTTCTTAGTTCAGACATCATATCGAATGCCCTCTGTTTAGCATATAAATCACATATGTGAATTAAATGATGCGATCCTGATTACTTAGATAACATGTAGGTGAATTATGTCATGCGATCCTGTTTAGTTATTCATCATATCTTTGAATTATGTTATGCTATGCTATCCAGTTTAGATAGACATCATATATGTGAAATTATGTCATGCTATCCATTTTAGTTAAACAATATACATGTCAACTATTTCATGCCCTCTTTTTCCACACTATCTATTGCATCTGTCTCTCATACAATGTCTGTACATTCAACTATGTTTCCTGTTTATCAGCCATTTGAATTGGAGCAGGTGATGCCAGTATCTAGCAGACTAAAAACACGGTCTTCAAATAAAACAGTGCTACCTCTCGGTGGAGATAGCACCCCGGTTGTACATGCACAAGAACCAACCCTACCACACATAACCCAAACTCTCGCAGGTTGTACCCCTACTACGATGGACAGAGAACTAGCTTCACCCAATCTAACCCCCAACCCCAGCCGATAGTAACCCAGTTCCTGTTGACACAGCACCATCTCCACCACAGAGCTCCCAAACAAGAGCAGTTAGTAAGGCAGCTCCAGTGCACAAAGGGCCAGTACTATCACGGCGAACCCCAACTCCACCAGTTAGTACGCCTATTCCTGTGGAGGAAGCACAACCAGCTAGTCGTAGTTTAGCATCTATCGCATTTGATGTTGTTAAATCGTATGTGCATATCTTCCCATCTTGGAAATATTATACTGAAGATGAAGGAAAATGCCAGTAGCAGGTGTTTGTCCAGGAGTTATGTGTAAGTAATGTTATTCAGGGCAATTACTTTGCTTCGTCCCATACATCCTACCTCCATGATGGTTATAATACAGCAAATTTTCCCATTTTTCTCTATAGAGAAGGACCGATTTGGAAACTCAGGATGAGGTAACCTGTGCTAATACCTCTGCTATCTTCAAGAATGCTTGGTGGCAGTATCGGAATTACCTGAAGAAAACATACTTCACCGGCAAAGAAACTCATCAAATTCCCTTACGTTCTCCTGAGACACATTTACTGGACGATGACTGGGAACGCCTTGTTCTGTACTGGTCCCAAACCAAGAATGTGGTAAGGTCTATGAGCTCATTTTCTATTTTTAAGTATTATATTCTTGCGTCTTACTGTACTCTATTCATGTAGAACAAGTGCCTAAACCTAAAGAACAACTGTTCTAATTTAAGATTCCATTGCTACCATAGGACATAGATATATGTTTGTTTGATGCTTTTATTATGTACTAGTACTTGGCAATAGAAGACTTGGTAGTTTAATCCTGTCCACCTTACTAATGAACTGGTTCACCGAAATGAGTTTCATATACTAGTACATGCTAAACTTGTTATGGGTCTGCTTGTTTCTTCTTTTAGAATGCTGACAGAATATTGGGGAAGAGTGCCTTATTAAGCAACGGTAAAGAGGAAGTAATGCAGATAAGGTTCAGGATAGTGACACATCCTGTCTTGGTTTAGTGTTGGAGTTACTGACCACTACCGCTTGCACAAGCTATTCAAACTCACTGTCTGAATCAGTTCGCTTTCTTGAGTCTCAACTACAAGCTGAAAGACATCGATCAGCTGTGCTGCGACAAGAAGCGGAAGGACTACGGAAGTCCCTGGAGCATTCAGATCCATACTTTCTGGTGCAATAGCAAGCGTTGGAGGATTTTAGCACCAAACAGGACAAAGCTAATCAGCTTGCTAAGCTTATTGCCAGCATGGTGGATACCCAGGATAACGTTTCTTGAGCTATTCTGAAGTTGTTTCAGTTATGCTCTTGTTTTGCTGCCGCGTTTATTTGCACTGGTGGCCAATTTTGACGGCCAGTGTATATGATATGCTGCTTTGTTCCCTATATTTTCACTGGTGGTGAACTTTGATGCCCAGTGGATGTATTATGTGTAATAGCCGTGATAGCCTAGCATTAGTTGCTTGCTTATTTATTTCCTTGTTGTCTTGTTTATTTGTTTGCTTGTAGTCATTGCAGTTCTTTTTCCGCGGTTAACTAGTGGCTGCAATAACCTATTTTTAAAACTAGGCCACAATAACCATGGGCTAATATTTACTGTAGTGACACTGGGCCTCCTACGGGCCGTAGAAACAGTGGGCCTTCTACGGGCCGTAGAAACAATAGGCCTTCTACGGGCCGTAGAAACAATGGGCCTTCTACGGGCCGTATCATCAATGGGCCTTATACGGGCCGTATGATCGATTGGACAAACATGGGTCAATAACAGAACGCATTATGGCCGTAAACGGGCTAGAGTTGGAATCGTCCGTTCATGGGCCGACCGTAACGGGCCATCGTTAATAGGCCGTATTTGATGATGATATGAAAATGGCCCAACGTATTAACGGACCACAAACGGGCCGACTGTAACCACAGGCTGAATTTGGCCCACAAGCAGAAAATGACAGTAACGGGCCGTAAGTAAACAAATGCTGGAAATGAGCCCAAGAATAAATGGGCTCTGAGAAGGCCGAAAGATAACATGGGCTGGAAACGGCCCAACGGAATAACGTGCCGTTAATGGGTATAAAGTGATACACTGTTCATTACGAGCCAGTTTCACCACAGGCCATTAATGGGTGTAAAGTGATACACTGTTCATTACGGGCTAGTTTCACCACGGGCCGTTTAATAGGCCAAGAGTTACATAGGGCCTCATATGGGCCGAAAGACGTCATGGGCCATACATGGGCCAGAAGTGAAAACGAGCTAGAATCATATTGGATGGCCCAGATGATCCTACTGGGCCTAATTCGGATAGGGCGTAACGGGCCTTGGGTTAGCGGGCTGTAAATGTGCTATATGCGAACATGCCGTTAACAGGCTTTCCATGGGCCGGCCCGCCACCTTTTGACCAAGTCAAACGGGCCGGCCTTTTCATAGGAATGGGCCTCTGTTGGGCCATGCCACGTGTCGACGTATCATAGGCGCCTATCTGACCCACTGACGAGCTGACACGTGTTTCGTCCGGCCAATAAGAATTTTACACGTGGAAATTTCCCATTGGTCGGGGCTGTTAACGGGTCATCGGATCCAAAACCCGACCCGATAGCTTAACGGCGTTCCGTTACGGTGGATGCCACGTGTCGGTCACCCTTGACGAAAGCACTTCTGTGACGCGTGATTTATCGTCATGGAAGTGGACACTTCCGTGATGATAATTTTGGTAATGTCATGGAACACTTCTACGACAGCACAGGTATGACTATCTTGATTCTGTCATAAATTTGTCATGGATGTACATGCATGACAGAAATGTGACCTACTGTGACAAACACATATCATCACGGAAGTGTATTTTTTGTAGTGGTAGAGGGATGGCTAGGCCAGCAATGGGAGTATGGTGGGGCGGTGAGGCCTGTGCGGCAGCATAGCCGCCCGCAGGGAGGAGGCAGCAGACAGTCCCATCGGCGCTTGTTTGAGCGGCTGGAGCAGGAAGAGCAGAGATTGAAGAAGCACGACGGCCGTTGGATGGACATCCAACAGTCACTGCTTGTGCGTCAACCTTTTTTTAGGAAAGCCTCAAATCTATGGAAAACATCATACAACCCATCTGCCATTATTTCTAATAATTTATAGCCCATTTGCTAATTCTTACGGTTTTTTTGGAGCCCATATTCTTTTTCTTAGCATTACAACCTATATTGTGGCCACGGTTAAAAAATATACGAAATTTTGCATATTTCGGTGCGGTCCGAACTATTTTTAATCCCGAAATTTCTAGTCACATTCAAACTGGTTTTAAAAATAAATGTATATCAATATAGAATCCAACAAATTGTCCACGCATAAAAATCAATGCAATTTAAAATCTCGAAATGAAAAAAAGAAATTTGAAACTAATTGACGGTTTGATGTGTTTTAAAAATGTACATCCCATTTCTCATTACTGATAGGCCATTTTCTCAGCCAGCCGAATGAAGCTCTCCTCGTCTTGAAAGATTTGCAGCCCACCAGGCCTGACAAAACGACTTACTTGGCAAATCACAAAAGCTGGGCTGTGGCCGTGGACCCAGTTGCGATCGTCGACACAGCTCTCAGCCTCTCCACGTACAGTACTCTTCCGATGGAAGTCATTCATTGACCACGTTGACCACGCCGCACCGAGAGCACCAAGGCAGTGAACGACGGCGAGGCCTGGGAAGTGGATGACACGGAGCCGGGGAAGACGCGGCAGTGGATGCCCATGCGGAGAGGAGTACGAGGGTTCACTGGTTTGGCTGCGGTGTGAGGCTATCGTCGCCGCAAAATAACAGGGGGTGTGGGTGAGTGGAGGGATGGCCTGGCCAGCGGTGGGAGTAGTATGGGGGCGGTGAGGCCTCCTCGGCAGCACAGCCGACCACAGGAAGCAGGAGCAGGCGGCATGACCGGCACTACTTTGGGCGGCTGGAGCAAGAAGACCAGAGGTTGAAGAAGCACTATGGCCGTTGGATGGACATCGTACAGTCAGTGGATCTAGAATCATTCATATTGACTAAGTTGACAAAGCCCTCCGTTCCCGTCAACTTAGTAGGCCCACAAGTCAGCCACCCACTATGGTGGGTCCCAGCTAGCAGGGGATATTCATTTTTTGTGCGTAATAAGGAGGCACTTCCTTGCATGCGAAGATATAGCTGGTGGGTCTGACTTGTCAGCGGGGGGAACGTTTTTTCATGAAATACAGAAGCCCTTCCCGTGGGTCCTAGCTGTTAGGTGGAGGAATCATTATTTTGCGTGTAATAAGGAGGCATTTCCTTGCATGCAGCCATGGACCCAGATGTCAGCCTCTCCACGTATAGTCCACTTCCGATGGATGTCGTTCGTTGACCACGTTGACCAGGCCGCGCCGAGAGCACCAGGGCGGTGGACAACGACGAGGCCTAGGAAGGGAACGACACGGAGCCAGGGAAGACTCGGTGGTTGTTTCCCACGTGGAGGAGTACGAGGGTTTACTAGTTCGTCTGCCGTCCCCGGAGAATAACAACAGGTGTGGGTGAGTAGAGGGATGGCTAGGCCAGCGATGGGAGTACGGTGGGGTGGTGAGGCCTGCGCGGCAGCATAGCCGGCCGCGGGAGGAGGGAGCGGGCAGTCCCGCCGGTGCTTGCTTGAGCGGGTAGAGCAGGAAGAGTAGAGATTGAAGAAGCACGACAGCAGTTGCATGGACATCCAACAATCACTGCTCTCGTGTGCATTATTTCTAATAATGTACAGCCCATTTGCTAATTCTTAAGAATTTTTTGGAGCCCATCTTCTTTTTGTTAGCATTACACCCCATATTGTGGCCACGGTTAAAAAGTATACGAAATTTCACATATTTCGCTGCGGTCAACTATTTTAATCCCGAAATATCGATTCACATTCAAACTATTTTGAAAAATAATTTATATAAATATAAAATCCAAATAATTGTCCATGCATAAAAATCAATTGAATTTAAAATCTTGTAATGAAAAAAAAAATTGAACCTAATTCCCGGTTTGATGTGTTTTAAAAATGTACATCCCATTTTTGGGCAAACAGAATGAAACTCTCCTTGTCTTGAAAGATTTGCAGCCCAGTAGGGCTGATAAAGCAGTAGGCCTCGTTTGGGTATTTCTTTTAAAAAAATAGAACTGGGCTAGCCATTTTCAGCAAGAAAAAAACACAACTGGGCTCATGATGTGGTAAACATAAATAAAACTCTGGCTAGACGGGCCACAGCCCCCGCACAACCTCGTTTTTACCCTGATCCGTCGCTAAAACTAGTATAAATAACAACTGCTTGTTCCTCAAAAAAACTGCGCGACCTGCTGGGTCCCTGGTGTTAGCCGCTCATAGTGTAATTCTCTCGTTTATTGACTACGTTGACAATGGCGTGAGCCCAGATGTCCAACCATTAGGAGGAACCATATTTTTGGGCTTGTAATATAGAGGCACTTGCTTGTGTACTTCCATGATGCTGGTGGGTTCCTACTGTCATCCTCTCCACGTACAGTCATCTCCTTGTTCCTCTCGGTTGTTGACGACGTTGACAATGCAAGAGGGTGGAGCACCGCGCACGGCGAGCGAACCAAGGCCGCAAGGCGGAGGACGACGGCGAGGCCTCGGACGGAACGAACAAGAGCCATGGAAGATGCGTCGGTCCTGTCGCATGCGGAGGGGAGTACAAGGGTTGACTGGTTTGGGTGCGGGTGTGTGTTGGGGCCGACGTCGCCAGAGAATAACAGGATGTGTGGGGGAATAGAGGGAGGGACTGGCCAATGTTGGAGGGTACGTACGGTAGGGCGGCAGAGGCGGAGCCAGCCATGGGAGGCGGGAGCAGGTGGAGCCAACGGGGTGGTTTGGTTTGGGTGGCTGGAGGAAGAAGAAGACAAGAGATAGAAGATACACGACAGATGTTGGATGTCAATCCAACAGCTGGTAGGCTGAATCGTTTGTTGACTGGCTAGTAAGTCGACACCACCTTGGATAGGCTATTTCCTCGCGGGTCCCAAATGTCAGAATCCAAATCTGTCACGGTCATGCAGCCTTTCCTATGAAAATTTACAGACCATTTGATGTGCTAGTTCGAAATAAGTTTGTGGGTGCTGGTGGGGGCTAATCACTTGGCTTCTGTAATGCACAGTGAGCTCAAGCAGCCAGTGAGAGTGATGTTATTTCCCTTGGTTGGGATTTGTTAGTTGTTACAATATTTCACTCTAAATTAAACGAATGGCAAGCCATTTGCCTTGCTTCAAAGAAAATATGACAGTCACAACCAAGTTGAAAAGGGCAAGAACATGTAACTCCAACTTACAAACTATACAAAAGCATGAGGGTTAATTGTTCATCAGGTTTACAAAAAAACCCAGGTTGAAAAGGGCAACAACATCTAACTCCAACACTGTTTTCGGCAGTCACAGTCAAATGGATCGGTCAGGTCCATAGAATGAACATTCTGGGTCGTAAAATTTACAGGATTATGACCACAATATGTTGTAAATAGAAGCCCGACACGTTCAGAAGCTCTTTTGCCCACCTGAAACTCCTTCTTTTGCTCTTCCACATACCCATCCATCAAAACCATGCTGCTGATAAACTTAAGCCTGATGGACAATAGTTACCTCGCATTCAGCAGGAAGAATGTGACAAATCTAGTGTTTGCACGGTTGGCTACATATCGTTCTAGCGTTATTGTCTTCAATCGAATCTCATGAGAAGTGAGAAAATCCCGATGCTTACAAATCCACCGATTGTTTATAACTTTCTTACCCCGTCATGTTGCCTAAATAGACATGAAGATTGAAAACAGTTAAGGTCTAAAAAAAGAGTGTCGAAAGAGCAACTGCTGAATGGTTAATTCTAGTACACTATATGCGGGCTTCCAATGTGCGTGAAATTATCACCTTTATATACAACTTCTCCAAACATGGAAAGCATTGCAACAAGCTAATAATCTTGTTCAGATCAAAACTATTCATTTGGATATATAAGATCTTGACAGAATCTAGCACCATTGATAGGCCATTCATGGAGAAACTCTTCATTGAGCATAGAACATAGTATTAGTACAAAATGTGTACTCCAAGATGACATATAACTTATGCGTAGAAATTTAAAATGCAACTTATGGTTACAAGTGTAGATGATAATATAAAGTACTTGAAGAACTGTGGAGCCAAACACCATATTGAAATGAGCACAAAGATCATGTATTACATCCAAGGTCTCCAGTTTAGGCGCAGAGAGGACGGTTATTTGCAATGGTGAATAACTAGAATCAAGGATCAACCTTTGAAGTGAAGGGGCATCTTGGAGGATGAGCTGCCTTCTGTCAAAAGAAATTCCAATTCTTACAAGGTTAGGCGACTTTATTTGGAGACAACCGATTCTAACTGTGAAAACAAGCACCAAGCACTCCAGGGTAGGGCAACTGGAGTGGATGATGCTGTGCAATGAGGCCTCCGATATACGAACCCGCACAAGTGAAAGTTTCTTGAGAAATGGGAGTCGAAGGTTTAGTACCAGATTGTCTGGTACAGCGCAAAGGTGGTGGTGTGGAGAGAGGAGGAAAACCACGAGATGGACATCGATGCTGAGGCCACATGTAGATGGCGTTCGGTATCTGGTAGGTGATTTCCAGGGGAATAGTAGAACTCAAGCAGCTGTAATTCTGTGAATTCAGGGGATTTCAGCTAGGCGTCCACCGTGCAGGGCTTGGTGGGGAGAAGCGAGATGATCTCCCCAAGGATGGCGTCCGGGAGATCGCTGATGCGGTCCACCCGAGATTCTACTGGTTCCTGGGATCTGGTGGGGGCGGGGTCACCGCTTCTCCCCGTGCTGCTGGCTGTGGGATCTACAACAGGTGTCGCCGCTGGTGGGAGCCTCATCTTCTTGGAGCTGGGGTCAGCTGACTCCATTTTCCTCGAGGGCGTCGCGTCGTGCTCATGGATTGAGCAGAGTAACGAATGACAAGCCTAGTTGTAGTGCGAGTGAAGAAGAAGGGGAGCTGGGATTTTTCTGTAGTACTGAGGAAGAAGGGGAGCTGGGATTTTCTGTAGGAGTGAGGTGAGGAATTTGGGGATACGAGTGGAGCGAGCTGACGTGAGGCGGGTGGGAGTGAGGAGGAAGAAGAGCACCCAGGTTTTTTGGGGGGCGGTGTGCTGGGTGTGGGTAGCGCCTCTCATTTAGTAAATATATGGACTTTTGAATTGATTTTACTATTTACCCTAGAGAAACAATTACTACTAGTACAGTTGAGACACTCTACAGCTACCCAGAAAAACAATTACTACTAGTACAGTGGATACAATACCGCTTCTGGATCCTCCTAGGTCATCGGAACGTCTCTCTCTACTGAATACCGTTATACTTTTGTTCACCAACATGCAGGCCATGCAGCGTGCGGGCCCAAATGCCATCCACCAAATTAGAAGGCAGTATGCAGGCGGAGAGTCACCCCGATCGTAGCGCGGTAGTAACGAGCCATCGTATCACAAAACCCCACCTCCCCGCAGTCTAAGTTTGACGGACGAATCAACCATCATTTCACTCTTCGCTGAATCCCCTTCTCCCTCACAGCCTTAAAGAAAAGTCAACACTCGCATGTGCCACTGCTCTTCTCTCCCAACGAAGGGAAGGTAAGCGGATCCGTGATGTTGGTATATTTTGAGCAGACACGGGAGGCTGATCCCCACGAGACAGAGAGCTCCAAGAAGATGGAGGTAGTCACCGAGCCGACCCCAGATACGCTCACGACCACTACTGAGATGGTCAACGCCCTATTTGAGGTTACAGCCCCATGGTACTGCAAGAGCAGTTTTCCCCTTTCGAGGATGTGCCCCCCCCCCCCCTGAGCTGCCAAGGGGATTTTCTTCTTTGCCGATCTCGATTGTGGTTTTTCATCTAAGTATGTGGTGATGAATTATGCAAAAATTTATTAGCTTCGATGCCATGCTATACATGGTGGTTTAAATAACTTGTGTTTCTTATACTGGAAGGTAATTCAGAATTTGTTTTTGTTTCAATTAGAGCCCTGATGCAGACAAGGATTGTGTAGTTGTACACGTCACTCGCTATGAGGCGGATGACCTGAATATACGCATTGGGAAAACAGAGTTTTAAGGCTGTTGGACCCTGGAAGCCATTTGTGCTTATACCAATGAAGAGTTGTATTCCAGCCTCACTATTGTCAGGCGTGTTGTCCAGGGTGTACTTAAGCACAAGAGGTTCAAAGCTACTCCTTCGTTTGTGAGTCAAACTGTTCTTGTCAAGCTTACGCAGGAAGATGACGTGGCATGCCTCCACAAACAAGTTTATGAGTGGCAAGGCCACAAGGTTGTCTTCATGAAGGTTCATGGGATTGAGCTGTTGCCGGACGTCCTCGATGATGTTCATGGCAAGGTCTGTCTTGTGTCTAGCCCAAATTAGATCAAGGCATGAAATAGTTGGCCCAGCTAGTGTTTAATATTAGTTTGGATTGTGTCTAATTATCCAAACCTTGCCTGTTATCGATCCCTTTGGGTCTAGTACTCTGTTTGAATCCGTCTATGGGAACTGCTGCTACTTTTGTGTGCCCATGAATCATGTGAGAACCATCATAATTGCTGCCGAAACAGATGCGTCCTCACTAGTTTTTTCATGAATATGGCATGGTTTATCATACGAGCAGTGTGTGTTTTGATAAAATAGAGTACTCGTTCGAGAATTGTGCACCGACGTATACATAAGTACTTGTAAACACCGTTGGTGCTACCCCACTTGTAAGTAGTTGTGCAAAACACGGCACATTAGCTCAGCTCGCTTCAACACTAGGCTATCGACCAACTAACAATCAACAATCTGTTGTCTGACATATAAGCAAGTATGTATCTTGTTACAGTGGTTCATGCAGTTAACTGAGGCCACAATGTAAATTCCAAACATTCACACGCTAGTCCAGCGTTCATGTGGAACACTCACATTAAACTCGGCTTCATAAAAAACTTGAAAAGTAGAAGTTAAGCAATTTTATACATCTCAATGATTCATAGAACATAACAAACATATACTAGTTCACAGCAAAAGACAAAGTTGTGAGAAGGTTTACAAATCAGGAAAAAACAAGCAAAGGCTTCTCTGAGCAAAGGGCCTCCCGACAAGCTCAAATTTCCTGGAGTTCACTCTGGTTTTTTCTTGTTGCCACCATCCAGGGTTAGGTTCTCTCATTCTAGAATAACCAATTATAATTGTGTTCTCAGCTGGAATGCTGAACTGAACCATGTAGTGTACTGACCAGCTGAAAGTCTTGTGCATTCCACTAAATTTAAGCACCGCTATTTGCAGAAATAAGCAGACCACAATGCCTCTTGTCCGCGCACCTATCCAAAAAACCGTCGTGCAGCCATGCCAGCTAGTCCTCGGTCCATGGATGAACTAGTAGAAAGTGCATTCCAGACTAGGATGCAGTTGTTTTCGCTCGTCCCTACACTGCAACCAGGAAGTAAAATGTACGAATCAACTTCTTTTATATTGCGTTGGTCATTCTACCTAGTAACTACCAATGTAGGAATACCTGGAAGACGGGTGGTTCGTTGACGGCAACGAGGGATAGCCATCTCATTTTGCGTAGTTCTACTAAACTGAGGTGTATGCTTTTGATTGCGTGGATATAAATGATACGGAGACAGACATCCTGAAATGATATGGAGACAGACATCCCTATTTGCGCAAATACGAAATATGGTTATTTAAACAGTGATAGATATTTGTAGTGGCGTATGATTAACAGCAACATCTATTGTGTTATAATTGGCACTAGATTGACAGTATGATAGTGTCCTTAAGTAAGTAGCATCACATCAGATCAACACTGCCACTAGATTAACATGCGAAACAATAGCATTAGTATTACTGTCATGAGAGTAGCACATGGTCAGTAAATGTGTGATCAAATTTGTGCAGTTCCACTGGGATGAAGCAATGTTAGCGGTGTGAGATTTAAGTGTAACTGCAAAAACACAATTCATGGGAAATAAAGCAAGAGATAAGCACTTCATAAAATGGTGATGGCATTGCTTCAATTTATCGACGACACTAGACCATTACTTATAGTGACATTAGGTGGCATTGCTTAATGCTTCGTGTGATTTTACATTAACGGTAGCGATATGGGCGTAGGAACAGCAGGGGCATAAAGTGGTGAGGCAGATGTGGTTGCCGAGAGCGGCAAACACTCAGGCAGCATGTCTGCATTTGTCCCATTTTTTGTCTCCTCGGCGACATTTTCCTATGTGAGCACAGGAAATCTAGACCCCCTCATTCTCATTTGCGTTGTCCCCCAACACCCGTCACTTTCTTTCCTTTTTCAACCAAGAGATAGGTCCACTTCCCCCCACCCTTCGCCATCCACCATGCTTTCTTCGTCTTTTCAACCAAGAGACCAGTTGGGTAGCCAGTATCTACTACTTTCCCCCGTTTCCTCTTAGAACCAAGTCCTAGATTCATGCTATAGCTTTCCCACTTTCTTCCCCGTTTGAACCAACTCTTAGAGTCGACTGTATGAACTAGCTTTACCTCTAATAATAGTAAAAGTCTAGGTGGCTTTGGAACAATGAACGTAAGTAGAAAAAGACCCACACGATGCCAAGTGGGGAGCTGGGGCAGTAGAACAAGACATGTTTCAAAGGAATATATATACCCGAGGGTTGTCGGCATGTGGAAAAGATGGCGTCGGGAGGCCGCATCTTGGCCACAATACCACAGGGAGGAAGAAGGGGTCGGAGGCCCTCCCGAGCCGGTGCTCTCTCAGAGAGAACGGCACGCCGCCGATCAGGACGCGCGGGCAGCCGTTGGTCTCCTCCCTTGCCACCGACAACAGCGTGAACGATGCACCTACACCCCTGCCCCGGTCGAGGTTGTCCGGCCGGATTTGTGACCAACCGTGAGCTGAGAGAGAGTGTGGCCACCTATGTCTTGCTTAGATCTGGAGAGCATGAGAGAGTGAACGTGAGGAACCCTAGTAAAGCAAGCGCTAAGGCTCCTACTTATATATATATATATATATAGTGGAGTGATTTTGTTGTACCAGCTTCAAAAAAATGCGCTCCTACGTGTACCCGCGAGTGGGTGTGAGAGAACTAGTGCGTGCGTGCACCGCTTCTCTTCATGAGAGTAAAATATACTATGCCCAAAGAACGTTCGCCATAAGAGTAATAGTATAAGTGTGTGACGTGTGAGCTAAAATAAAATGTGAGCGACGTCTTTTGTTTTTTAGAAGTTCTGAGGGTAGGGTGTGAAGAGCACATATGTGTGTGACGTTTACCTGTAGATAGACGGTGGGTGCGAGAGGACTCGGGAGAGTCGTGACTCGTGAGGGTGCGTGTGCGTGAGAGAGAGGGGGCACGTATCAATGCAATGCATGTGTCCGTAAATCATTATCCGACAAACGTTCAACACAAGCCTTTTCCTGACGAACACCGTAAGAACCATTAGATCGGCATCCGACCGTGTCAGTTTTGCCATGTCATTTAACAGAACAACCACTCCTCCTACACACAAATCTCCCAAGTGAGTGTTAGCAACTGCCGTATGCTCCCTCCATTCCAAAATGCAGTGCATATAGCTTTATTGAAAATTCTAACCTCGCAAACTTCTACCGAGTTTTTGTGTACCAAATTGCACATGTAGAATACCCTGTATATATCATTTCATTCATCTTCAAGAGGTAACTATAAAGATGGGGGAGAAGTGTACAAAGAAATACCATCGTATCACCTGCAGCAATTTCAACCATTCTTTGGTGTGGAGGAATATCATAGGAACTCTATATGATATGATTTTTATAGGATTTTTTCCTTTAGAGCCAATTGGTTCATAGGAATAGATTCATATACTCCACATTTCAAAGGAAATAAACATGATATCATTTCTATAGCTTTAGAGCCACTTGGTTCATATGAATGGATTCCTATACTCCCATAATTTCAAAGGAAAATAAACATTAGCGTATATTCAATAGAAAAGTTCCTATGATATGAACCAAATTACATCTCTTTTCTAATCCCTCCTCATAGGAATTGAGATACATGTCATCTCTAGATTCAATAGAAAAGTTCCTATGATGTGAACCAAATGACATCTCTTTTCCAATCCTTCTCATAGGAATTGAGATACTCCATGTCATCTCTTTCCCTAGAACTTCCATGTATACATCTTCTATTCCTAAATAGCTAGTACAACCAACTAGTAGCTTTTTTCCAAGACATGAAACTATGGCCCAAGAACTATATAGTGTGTGAATAACTTTGAAAGATGGTCGCTGGATGAAGCTAATCCGACAATGCAGAGATAGCAAATCCGATCACTACTGGTCGTTGGATATCATCAACATTCCACCAGATCTGCCACATGTACAATTTAGAAGACTCCATGGTTGAACTTAAGCATAATGCACAAACCTCAAAACACAAGCACTTCTCCTTTGTTCTAGAATCTTCCGTATTATAAATGATTTTTTTCTAAATGAATTGCCATTATTTGTTTTTTACTTTATGCTTTACAATGCACAATCCCATGAATCTTAACATTTTTATAAAACTAATTGATTTTGAATGAGATGAACTATAAGAACTAAACGAACATCTACATCATGCATATATAACTCAAAGCTTTACATGCTATAGTGTGTATTTATTCATAATTTGGTTCCGAAATCTCATGTGTTCAATGCATGTGTACCTTACTAGTTTTGAGTAGAGTAGCAAATTTCATGCGGCCCCGGGTATATCAAAATGCAGGGCCCATGCATCATTGCCTTTCGGTTGAACCTACGTCCACAATTTTTTGTACGTACTATATCTCCACTGGTCCCCGAACCCAAAATGCTGCCTCATTCCCCTAAAACCAAGCGGCCCAAACATATTTAAGGCGTCGACTTGGACTCAATCCCTCTCCCGTTTACTACGACGTGGCCCCGCACGCCGTAGTAGTACTCCTACAAACCCTACCGCCGCACGCATCATCGGTTTTCTTCAAGAGGACGAGGGAGAAGCCGATTTGTAGTGGAGGCGCTTTAAAAAAATGATCTGTAGTGGAGACCCCTACCCTAGGGTGCCCTACGTAGCTGTCGCACACATCATTGGTTTTCTCTTTTCTTTGTGCTCTTGCGCCCTAGAGTGAAATGATGGTTGCTTTGTTCGTCCAGCTTAATGCGGGAAAGGTGGGGCATTGTGATTTGACCCTCATCGCTCATTTTCTACTACTGCGGCGCTAAGACCGGGGTGCCTCCAATTCCAACCGCTGCTCCAAACTGTAATTTGGTGCATCGCACATGGAACAAGATGGTGGATGAGCCACATGTCGGCCAAAGGGGTCCTGTTAAGTGTGTCGCCATTTCGTGTGCGGACTGACCCTGCTTGAGTTGCTACGCCAACACGACAGGTACAACCTACCACTTGGTTTTTATCCTTGGTGAATCCCGACTCTATTGATCTAAAAAGATACATACTGAACTACCCTCTCCGTCTCGTTTTCTAGGCGTCTTGGTTTATAGGGCATGCACGTAGTTCTAGGTCATCCATTTGACTAACTAAATATGAGTTACTATGTCAGAAAAAGTATATCATTGGATTATTAAGCAGACGTAGTTTCTAAACATATACTGTTCATCACATATATAGCCAGTTAAATTCTCAACCTAGAATGACGTGCATGCCATGTAAACCGATACAGAGGAAGTATAGTAGTAAAAATGAGGTGATTTTACCGAGCGATCGGCGGGGGAGCATGGCCTGTCATGCGGTCCCACGTGTCATGATGTACCAAGGTGATGTGTGTGTCCCTCTTGAGGCAGAAGCAATACTACGTGGTTTGAGATGATGGCGAACCGAAGTGTGAAATAATGGTTGCTTCGTCCGTCTGGGAAGGTGCGGCATTGTGATCTGACGTCTCATTGCTCATTAATACTACTACTGGGGCGATACGACTGGGGTGCGTCCCCCTGCTGTTCTGCACTGTTATTTGGTGCTTGACACGTCGACCCGGTTGCTATATGTCCCATGTGTCGGCCACAAGAAGTACAAAATTCATGAAAGCGAGCGTTGACGGAGGAGTACAAGACACGGCTTGGGTTTTTGCTGCTTCGCGCGATTCATCGATACAAACCCGGACTAAAAAAGGTGAGGGCGGGTCTTTTCCCGCGTGGCAGGTAGGGGTGTTTGGCGTAGTCTATTCGAGGCAAGGAGGTAGGAAGGGAAACAAGCAAATAAAGGTTGAGCGACTTAGTTTTGGGAAAATCTGATTTTACGGAGTACGTACCCACTAGGGTTTATAGGGCTCATCTAAAAAACATTCATTTTTTCCATTTTCTAAGTCTCAATTCTACTACTAGTAGTAGTACCATCACATGTTGGATTTCGAGGTGCGTTTGATCACCCGATGCAAGTAGTGTCAAGAGAAAACTCACCAATGCATGTAGAAGTTCATGGAAATTTAGTGGTCATTCATGCATTCGTTCTAATTAATGCCTCGGTAAACATAACTTCTTGAGAAAAATGAGCGTACTAATTACTTGTGCAAACTAGGAGTACGGAATTAATTCAACCACTCACTGTCTACCTTGGTTGGAGAGATTTTGAAATTGATCCATAAACTGGAAAGGAGGGAGTAGTACCTTTTGTCTCGATTACTATTTGTGGCCTTGTATAGATGCATAATGTATTTTTTATAGTGGCCTTGTATAAGTAAATGGAGGGAGTACTAAAGGACATATATATTCCAAACAATATGATAATCTCTCTAACCAAGGTAGCAGGGACGAGGAGTAAACGGAGGGAGTAGTAAAATTTTCTCCTCGTCCTGCGAGCCACCGTGCGCGTGGGCGAGGGAGCGGGTGTAAGGCATACAGTACTACTACTAGTAAGCAAGCTTCACCTCATCCTGCGAGCCACCGCGCCCGTGGGCGGGGGAGATGGCATACTAAGAAAGCTTCTCCTCGTTCTGCGAGTTGACGAGACACATCAAAAGTACTCCAGTGTATAGAGCGTTGCCTCTAAGGTAGGCCCCACATGGTTTGCCTCTTTTTTTAATATAATGCGTCAAGTCGCAATTTGTTTGTTCACCCGTGGTAGACGATCCTCCCTCCACCAAGTGGACAACCAGTACACGATCAAATTACCACGTGGGCTGCCTTTCCGTACAGAAATGAGCTCCACCGTGTAACCGCGCGGGTGTGGTTGGGAAAGAGACGGGAGTACGTGCGCCGTGCGTGCACCTCTTCTCTTCGTGCACGTCCCCCACCTACGTGTGTGTGTGAGAGATATAAACCTAGACAAATGGCTTGTGCAGAATAACTACTCTTCGTAAGCTATTGTAAGAGTGGACAAAATGGTGAAGGAGGAGATAGGGGAGCGGCGGAGGTGTGCGATTCTTGGCCGGCGTTTGGCCTTGTTTAAATAGGAGATTAAATAGACAACGGATGGGAGGAGCTCAGCCGGCGTTGCGTTTAATGCCAGCTCGGTCATGAACGGACGTGTGTCCATAGTGGGTTTCTCGGCTTCCACACGGGCGGGTTTCATGGAGGCATTTGAATGCGGCAAGGAGGCATGTTCAGCTGGGCGTGCAACGAGTGGCGCCCTCGACTCTGACGTAGGACACCGCGCCGTTCTTCCACTGACGTGTGGGCTCTTGGGTACATGGCATGCATGTCAGTGATCCAACACAGGTAGCGCACAGTAGAGGAACCTTTGGTGGGCCAGGGCGGTCAGAAGCGGGCATTTCATAAACCGATGATTGTTCATTGAGTGTGACTTCATCCTTTTCATGTGGATAAGCCTACTATGTTGATAGCCCGTTCGATACGTTGTGATTCATAAAGACCGCTGCAAACATCAATGTTTTGCTTATCACAGATAAGATTGATTAATACCCGTAACAATCCATGTCCTTAACAAAGGGTGCATGCACGTATAGGTTGAGCGTGTGTCTTGCGTCGTGTGCTATGTGCATGCAGGTGTGCGAGTGTTGCGTGCGTGCAAGGGTACATTTCGGTGTTGCATGCATGTGTGCGTATGTGCGTGTGTTCGTGAGTGCATGTGTACGTGTCAGTGTTGCATGCCTGCATGCGTGCGTGTGTTCGTTATGTGTACGTGTCAGTGTTGCACGCCTGCATGCGTGCGTGTCTTGCGTGTGTGCATGTGTACGTGCGGGGTGAGGCTACACGTTAGTCGACTGCCTTTTTCATCTCTGGTAATTAGATTTTCCAGCCATTGGATACAAAATCAAGGGCCTGTAGTTTATCATCAAACTCCACCCCCCTGAGCCGCCAGCCATCACCGGCCGAACCACCGGCCCCTGCCGCCCGCGGCCGGCCCGCGCCGCCACGCCGCCCCGCCCCCCCCCAAACCACCCCCCACCGCCGGTCCGCCGCCGCACAGGACATCCCTCTAGGCCCCCCCACGCCGAGCTTTTTCTCCGGCGATCCCCACCCCGCCGCCCAATCAACGCGCTCCCACCGCCGGCGACTGCCAACCAGAGGTCTCACGACTTCAAGTACCCACTGACCACTAATTTATTACCATTTATGTCCTTCATATACGCGCTGACGGGTGGGCCCTATGGTAATGTGCGCTGCTGAATGTGGACCGTTTGACTGGTCAATTGATCGTGTCATCAACAAATTACGGAGCTGTATGGTGAGCCAGTGACCGTATGATCACCCTAAAATGTATTTTATTAACACAGTACAGACTCAAACTACCATTTCTTTCTTTCATATACGGGCTGACAGGTGGGCCCCACGGTTACGCGCCCCGATGGTGCAACACTAGTTGCGCCACGTGGAACGTTTGACTAGTCAATCGATTGTGTCATCAACAAAATACGGTGTTGCACGGGTGAGCTAGTGACCGTATAATCATGACATGTATTTTTTTAACATGGTACGGACGCAAGGGCTCATATATACGCGCAAGCACTCACCTCTATAAGCGCACACATGCACACCCTACCCCTATGATCACCTTCGAGAGAGTGAGCCAACATACGATCTCGAGATTTTACGAAGTCACCATAGGTGCCTCGTAGTCGAGTGGAACATCTCCTCCCACTGAATGCACATCGCCGGAAAATATTGAAATTAACCCAGGATAAAAGCGAGCACCGGGACTTTACCCCTGGTGGGCTCGAGAAACCAGTCCTCCTAACCATCCAACCACATGTTGGTTAGCACGAAAAAATGTATGTGGTGACCTTGATGAGATTATTCTAAAGTCCAGTGACCATATCATGCTTTCGCTTCAAATACAATGACCGTAAGTGTCGTCAACAAAATACGGAGCACGCACCAAATGCAAAGTCTGTCAGTGTCATCAAGAAAATAGGGAGACGTATCGTGAGCTAGATACTGTATGATCACCACGAGAATGTATACAATGACCGTAATGAGCATATTCTGAAGTCCAGTGACCGTATAGTGCTTTAGCTTGAAATACAGTGACCATCACGCGTGAATGTGTCATGGGCATGCATACTTTTAGAGGGCTGAGAGATAGTTTGTGTGCGTACGTGAAAGTGGTGTAGAAAGAGGGGGTGTCCGGTGTTGACAAGGAGAGATATGCCCTTCGTTTCTCATTCCCATGACTAATATTTTAGGAGAGTATATAAACATTCACAATGCAGAACAAATATTTTTGGATGCACCATGCAATTAACTTTCATGTATAACATTGTACTATTGTATATGATTATTTTCTTAGTGGCTGATTGCGTGTGTGGTGTGGTGGGCACATCATTTCTAGTTGTGGTGGGTCAACATGAGGACTCATGGGTCGGTTCCATCCTGCGCCACATAGGTTGGACCGAGACGTGTTATACAAAGACCCATGTGGAGGACTCGGCATACAACACGAAGCTAGCTACCAGAGTCACGGAGGACTCTATCCCCACTGGTGATATGCCGACTATATATGATTTGTAACCTTAGGCCCCTAGTATGTTATAGAAGCTTGGGGGCTAGTTCGTCGATAGTATACACACACGCACAATGCCTGGTATTCACGTGTACTTTGTACACACCCCTATCACTAATATACAGTACCAGGAGTAGGCTTTTTCCTCAACTGCAAGGGTCCAAACTAGGGTAAAACTTTGCCTCGTATTACCATCCAGCCTAACAGTCGGGGATATCCTACCGAATGATATGATGGAATCATATCTTCCAACTACTAAGAGAGAGGTGTGTTTGGGGGGGGGGCAATGTGTGCGAGAGAGGCCTAAAGATAATGTGCGTGTGGGAGACACGTAGGCACATATATGTGCGTATAGAGGGCTAGTAGAGACCGTGTGTGTGTATATATGCATGTGAGAGAAATAGTGTTTTCCAACTGAGACTAGTGAAAACAGTGGTACATAGTAGTTACAAAGAGAGAGAGAGAGAGAGAGATACAGAGAGAGCATGTGCTTGAGACTCCTCGACACCCCGAGAGAGATTGTGAGCATGTGTGAAAGAGAAATGCCGATGCATATGAAGTGTGTGCACTTATGCGGTAGATAGAGAGATATACAACGCGTTTGTGAGAACGGGCCGAGGCATAGTGCATCTACGTGTAAAAGGCGGTTCTACGCATTAAATTAAAATATAAATGGCATTATTATTTTTGGATGAGATCATGAATTTTGCAAATTGCGTATGGATGAAAATCAGTCTATCAGACACCCATACTGTATTGAATTCTAGCATGTGCATGTGTTTGTTCCATATTATCGATCCATAGAGTGAGTGCAGTTTGAAATATAGGCAATGGATGCTTTTGCAATTCATATATAAATATTAATTAGTGCACTCCATGTTGTTAGTGTGAAGAACTTTATACATTTGTCACATGCATGGATACATTCCAAATTGCTAGCTACGAAATAGAATACATGTTTGACAAATACTGAAAGTTCAATTCAAGAGAACCGAAAACGTTAATGCTTCTGCTCCCAAATATTGAACAAAGCGCCAAATAGGCCTCTGGTCACCCGAAACTGTGCGAGACTAATGTTTGGTGGTAGGAAATTACAGTCCTGACTCTGGCCCGTGTAGCCTATCGGCCCGATGTCCAAAGGTATAAACCGTGGTAGGTTTGTAACTTCACCAAGACGGCAGTCTCAACCGCCTCCGAGAAGCATTCATACGCCATGGGTGCCTAAACACCCATGCGCTCGGCTGAAATCTATCCCACCCACATTTGGGACACCTCATGAGGGAGTCCTGGATTAGGGAGTCTCCGGACAGCCGGACTATATCCCTTGGCCGGATTGTTGGACTATGAAGATACAAGATCGAAGACTTCGTCCCGTGTCCGGATGGGACTCTCCTTGGAGTGGAAGGCAAGCTTGGCAATACGGATATGTAGATCTCCTCCCTTGTAACCGACTCTGTGTAACCCTAGCCCCCTCCGGTGTCTATATAAACCGGAGGGTTTAGTCCGTAGGATGACAACAATCATACCATAGGCTAGCTTCTAGGGTTTAGCCTCTACGATCTCGTGGTAGATCAACTCTTGTAATACTCATATCATCAAGATCAATCAAGCAAGACGTAGGGTATTACCTCCATCGAGATGGCCCGAACATGGGTAAACATCGTGTCCCCCGCCTCGTGTTACCATCCGCCTTAGACGCACAGTTCGGGACCCCCTACCCGAGATCTGCCGGTTTTGACACCGACATTGGTGCTTTCATTGAGAGTTCCACTGTGCCGTCACCGTAAAGGCTTGATGGCTCCTTCGATCATCGTTAACGATGCTGTTCAGGGTGAGGTTTTCCTCCCCGGGCAGATCTTTGTATTCGGCAGCTTCACGCTGCGGGCCAACTCACTTGGCCATCTGGAGCAGATCGAGAGCTACGCCCCTGGCCATCAGGTCAGGTTCGGAAAGTTAAACTACACCGCCGACATCCGCGGAGACTTGATCTTCGACGGATTCGAGCCCATGTCAAGTGCGCCACACAATCACGACGAGCATGACGTAACTCTGCCATCGGACAGTGTTTGGGAGATCGCATCTGCAACTACTCTGGCCCTTAATCCGGAGCAAAGTGCGCCATCTGAGGACGGGTGGATAGACCCCGCCATGGAGGCCGCACTCTCAGTGGCGATAGAGCCGAACTCTGACTTCACCCCTTGCGAGAGCCGTGTTGCCGAATCATTGGATTCATCCCCGGCTATCCGCCTGCGTCCGTGCCTATCGAATCCGATTGGGCACCGATCATGGAGTCTACCTCCGCGGATATCTTTCAGCATTCGCCTTTCAGTGATGTGCTAAATTCATTAAGGTCTCTCTCCTTGTCAGGAGAACCTTGGCCGAACTATGTCCGACTAGAAGGGGATGCGGACGACGAAGAAATTCGCTGCCCACCCACCACCCACTTAGTAGCCACTGTCGACGATCTAACCGACAAGCTCGATTTCGACTCCGAAGACATCGACGGCATGGACGATGATGCATGAGAGGAATAGAAACCAGTGCCCACAGAGCGCTGGATAGCCACTTCATCACATGACATATACATGGTGGATACACCTAAAGAAGGCAATGGCGACAAGACAGCGGAGGATGACCCCTCCAAGAAGCAAACAAAGCGTCGGCGTAGGCGCCGCCCCAAATCCCGCCTCGGGAAAAACAGCGATAACAGTGCAAGAGAAAATAACACTCCAGTCGACTCTAGAGGAAATGACGAGCACATTGACCCGGTGGCAGAGCATGATGAAACTGCAAACGGTGAACATAGTACGAATCCGATGTCCGAACACGGCGACGCCACGGATAAACCTCATCGACCCCCCTCTGGGGAGGAAAATAGTCCGGACAAAGATGCACACATCATCCCGGAAAGGCACTTGGAACAAGAGAACCTCCGCAGCAGGCTTATTGCCACAACGAGGAGTCTGAAGAAGCAGAAGCAAAGGCTTAAGGCTGCACAAAATACGCTCAACAGCAGGTGGAACAAAGTGCTCAACAACGAAGAAAAGTATGGCGAAAGTCACCACACAAAGAGCTATCCAAAGTGCAAGCTATTACCTGAATTCGACGATGAGGCCTTAGAGCCCACACAGCCAAAAAATAAAACGGCCAACCGGCCGGATAAACCACCTTGTGACCGCGATAGAGCGGCTAACAAGGCCGCACATAAGTCAACACATGATCTACGTGAGGACTTGTGCAAAAAATCCAGTATGACCAGATCCATCTATGGATCTAGGAAGCGCGCTCCGGCACAAAACCAAAACCGAATACTACAACCGTCCGAATGCCATGATACACCCAAATACAGGGGTACCGCACACCCCCTATGTTTCACCGATGAGGTGCTGGACCACGAATTTCTAGAAGGATTCAAACCAGTGAACATAGAGGCGTACGACGGGACCACAGACCCTGGGGTCTGGATTGAGGACTTTATCCTCCATATCCATATGGCTCGTGGAGACGATCTCCACGCCATCGAGTACTTGCCCCTCAAGCTTAAAGGACCAGCTTGGCACTGGCTGAAAAGCCTCCCCGAAAACTCAATTGGAAGTTGGGAGGAGCTCGAGGATGCTTTTCGGGCTAATTTTCAAGGGACCTATGTCCGACCTCCGGATGCAGACGAGTAAGTCATATAATTCAACAGCCCGGAGAGTCAGCTCGAAAGCTTTGGAACAGGTTTCTCACTAAGAAGAACCAAATCGTCGACTGTCCGGACGCCGAAGCCTTAACAACTTTCAAGCACAGCGTCCGAGACGAATGGCTCGCCAGACACCTCGGCCAAGAAAAACCGAGAACAATGGTAGCCCTGACAAGCCTCATGATCCGCTTTTGCGTGGGCGAAAATAGCTGGTTAGCCCGCAGTAGCACCAGCGACCCAAGCACATCCGAAGTCAGGGATGGCAATGGAAAACCATGACGCAGTAAAAGCAAGCGTCGAAATAAAGAAGACAGCCCAGATAATACGGCGGTAAACACCGGATTCAGGGGCTCTCGGCCAGGTCAGCGGAAAAAGCCTTTCAAAGGCAGCAGAGATGGACCGTCCAGCCTAAACAAGATTCTAGACAAACTATGTCCGATTCATGGCACCCCCGATAAACCTGCAAACCACACCCACAGAGAATGCTGGGTCTTCAAGCAGGCCGGTAAGCTAAATGCCGAACACAAGGGGAGGGAGACACCAAGCGAAGACGAGGACGAACCTCGCCAGCAAAGCACTGGAGAACAGAAAAAATTCCCACCAAAGGTTAAAACAGTAAACATGATCCACGTGACGAAGAGGAGAAGCAAACATGCACTCTGAGACATACGCGACGTAGAGCCCGTCACCCCTAAGTTCAAACCCTGGTTGGCCTGCCCGATCACTTTTGATCGCAGGGATCACCCGACAAGCATTCAACATGAAGGATTGGCTGCCTTGGTGTTAGACCCAATAATAAACGGATACCATCTCACACGAGTCCTAATGGACGGCGGCAGTGGTCTAAATCTGATATATCAGGACACAGTCCGTAAAGTGGGGATAGACCTGACAAAAATCAGCCACAGTAATACTACCTTCAAGGGAGTAATACCAGGCCCGGAGGCCCGCTCCACGGGCTCTCTATTACTAGAGGTTGTATTCGGTTCACCCGACAACTACCAAAGTGAGAAGTTAGACTTCGACATTGCTCCATTCTGAAGCGGCTATCAAGCACTACTCGGAAGAACAGCTTTCGCTCGTTTTAATGCGGTACCACTTTACGCTTCTCTTAAGCTTAAGATGCCTGGTCCATGTGGCACCATCACAGTTAGTGGAAATATTGAGCGTTCTCTACGCGCAGAAAAACTCGGCGGCTTTAACAGCCGAGCACTAGACGGCCTCACCAACCAGAATAAATGACAGGTCGTCAAGACCGCGGACACGATTCGACGAGTCCGGCCCATCACTAGATATACCTGAGATTGGTTTGATGGTTAAACCTTCATAGACGATACGAGGGGCTTCCCGCATGTAATCAGGGCTAGTTCAGCTCAACTTGACTTATCTTGAATTTTAATGGTTTATCGAGAATAACCAATTTTTTGGCACGACAACTTTCACCTAAGTTCTTCTCTTTTATAGATGACAATCGTGCTGCACCCGTCCAGGACAAGGCACAACAGAGACACAGGCGCAGATGTGCAGCAGGGACCCGCTCAAAGGTTTCTTTTTAGATTAAGACCCTACGTAAATCTTTTTTACTGTCTCTTGTTGTTCACATCCTCCGGATACTCAATACAACCGAGAAGGATGCTGACGTTATTGGCATTTCTCCACGTCAGAATATTGCATGTACCTAGACACTCGGGGTTTATTATTAAAGGCATTGTTCAGCCCGGCATATGTTATAAAGACCAAATACCTTAGGGAGTGTTCGGCGTCGCAAGTTTGGCCTTATATGCATCAGCTTCGAATCATGTCTTTGGTCAAATGTTGGGTTTGCCCGGCTCCCGCATTTTGCTACCTTACGTTCCACTCTATCGGCTAAGGCGTTACCAGGAGAACTACTATGATTGTGCCCTGGTTCATCTGGATGAGCACCTCAGTAGAGAAAGCCAAAAACTGACTATCATGATAAAGCGCGAGACTGGTCAACCACTCGATGACTTAGCGGAATCTTCGGGATTCCTCCACATTAACGAAGGGCCGTTTCCCGGTCATGTACGTAGGCGCACCGTATTCGGGCGAGCGTGGAGGTACCAGGGGCTATATAGTAGTCCCACCGTCAAACTCCTATGGCTAAGTGAAAGTGTTAAAGCAATATAGTCCGATTGCCTCGTTCGCTGCGCTACCACCTCCTTAATGGACCAAGACGTTGGGTCAAGTGTGAATACATGTTTTTTGCGAACACCCCCGTGTTATATGCGTGGGGGCTGAAGCCGACAACTGCAAACTTTCAGGTTATATACATATATACATAAACGGCTGCACAGGAGGCATCATAATACTTTCAGGCAAAAGTATAAACACAGCCTTTATAATTCAATAAAACATTGTTTTTACAATGGGAATACATGTCACTAGAACATTATATTCTTCGAACACCGAGCCTCTATTGAACGAGCGCCTTCAAGGAATTCTTCAAAGTAGTGCTCGGCAGATACTCGGCCTACGGCCGAACTCTGGGTTGCAATAGCGGTGGCCTCCATCTCTGCCCAGTATGTTTTGACACGGGCAAGTGCCATACGCGCACCCTCTATGCACGCCGACCTCTTCATAGCGTCGATGTGCGGCAGAGCACCAAGGAACTATTGCACTAAACTAAAATAACTATTCGGCCTTGGCCCTTCCGGCCACAAATGATCCACAACAGACCTCATGGCAAGCCCGGACAACCTATGGAGCTCGGCCCACTCGCCATTCGCTCATTCAATAGCAGCGGACGCACAGGAACATGGAACTGAACAGCTTTTCCACTTCATGATCTTTTTGATCCTTGAAGTACTCGGCCGCATCAGCAGCACTTGCTGCCAAATCCATGTATGCGTCTGCAGAACTCCATAGTTGATCAAGAGGGGCATACTTCGGATCTCCGAACTTCGTTCGCAACAAAAAGGGCTTCCCAGCCGCGAAATCTCCAGCTTGACGCAGCTCCTCCTTCGCCGCTCTGATTTTGGAGCGGGTTTCCTTGGCTGCTACCATGGCCTTCTCCAGGTCCGTCGCCTTCGCTCGGCTTTCTTTTTCAAGAAGCTGGTAACGGTCGGCGGCATCTTTCAACTCAACGGCCATCTTGTCTATTTTGTCCTTGCTTCGACAATGTGCAGCCTATTTGGCCCTCAGCTCTTCGATCGCTTTTATAGAGGCTGCATCACTATTCCTGGCTTGTTCCTTGGCTCAAGCAAGTTCCGCTCGAAGGGTCTCCACAGCGGCAGCTCCATCTGCAGTCACAACATATTAAAGATACTAGCATCATGCTCCTCTTACTATGTGTTGATCACCGAAGAAATCACATACCCTGTGCCTCGTCGAGCCGCTTGTTTACAAGCACGATGTCGACGTCTACCGCATCAAATTGCCGCTTCAGCTCGGCAAACTCATCAGTCCGGCTAGCCACCGGACCTTCAGCCACCTGCACATGAAGGCAGCCTGATTATTACCTGGTACTATGATCCTCTATTTGTTGTCGTTCTCGATGGCAACCAGAGTCTTGGGGGCTACTATCTGCATAGGGCACACCTAACGTGTGCGGTACTATAAAAAACATACACTATTTCATGTACCTCAAAGCCTTTCAGCAGACTCATAAAAGCTTTGTGCAACCCGCTTTCGCGGATGAAATCTTCTCAATCACGGTACCCATTAGCATATGATGCGCTTCTGGGATGGACGCTTGCTCCAGAAGATCCTTCAGTGCGTCCGATCGCACACCGGACAGTTCTGGACTCTTTCTGTTGCTCTCTTTAGGAGCGAATACTAAGGACTTCGGGTGGCCGAAGGATTACCCTCTGGCCTTGGCGGATCAGGAGACACCCTCCGCGGCGACACTTCAGGGTCGCCCGCCTCATGAGGCGTGGTGGCATGGGGAGGTGTTTTGCTCTCCATCATCTCCGGAAGAAGATCCCCCAAAGACGAACTCTGCCGAGAAGGGCTACGATCCGAACTACAAAGATATATGCTTCGGTTATTTTCTTCAGAAGTAATGTAGGATATTTTTACTATTAAGTACTTTTTGTTTACTTACAGCTCGGTACAGGGTTGATCCCCTTGCGGGCACTGTGCGAGAAGAGTACCCTCCGAGGCAGGACCCTCTGGCAAAGATTTCTTCCCTCGTTTGGAAACCTTTGTTTCCGGGTCTTCAGAGGTGGTCCTCTTCCTTCCTTGGGGAGATGGAATTTCAGATTCTTCTCCCTGGTTATCCTCCTTCGCGGAGGCGCTAATTCCCCCGGTTTGGATGAATAATGAGTGAGGCCTGCTTTCAACCTCTTTATTCCCCCTTTATCTTCCCCTGAGGGCGCCTGATAATGCGCCGGCTCGAGCATTCTGGCTAGTACTGGATTTGCTGAGCCTTCGGGAAGGGGGACCGAACACCTGATCATCTTCGCCTTTGTTACGCAGTCCTAGTCAAAGAGCGACTTTTCAGAATGATGTTATGACAAATAAAAAGACAGCGTGTTCGGTCACGGGATTACTTACTTGGGTATCTGGGCGATTACAGCTCAGACCCGCATCCTCGGTGGTGTCCGGACACTTTATTTGTGGTCCGAAGAACAATTTGTACATCTCTTCGAGCGTCATGCCGAGGAAGTGTTGAATAGTTCGCGGTCCTTCCGGGTTGAACTCCCACATACGGAGGGGTCGATGTTTGGAAGGCGGGACTCGACGAACTAGCATGACTTGCATTACCATGACCAGGATGACATCTCTCTCGAGGAGATCTCGTATGCGACTCTGCAATATCGGCACATCATTTACTGGCCCCCAGTCCAGACCCTTGTTGATCCATGACATCAGTTGTGGTGGGGGGCCCGAGCGAAAGACAGGGGCGGCTACTCACCTTGTACTCCGGGGAGCTGTGATATAAAACCACTCCCGTTGCCATAAACTGGACACCTCCAGGAAGGAACCTTTTGGCCATGGAACATCGGCTCCTTTGCTTATTACCGCACCTCCGCACTCTGCATGTCACCCCTCGATCATCTTTGGCTTCACATTGAAAGTCTTGAGCCACAGGCCGAAGTGGGGGGTAATGCGGAGGAAGGCCTCACACACGACGATGAACGACGAGATGTGAAGGAGGGAATCTGGGGCCAGGTCATGGAAATCTAGCCCATAATAGAACATGAGCCCCCTAACAAAGGGATCCAGAGTGAGGCCTAGCCCTCGGAGGAAGTGAGAGATGAATACAACGCTCTCGCTGGGTTCGAGAGTGGGAATGACCTGCCCTCGAGTAGGCAGCCTGTGCGAGATTTCGACGGTCAAATACCTGGCCTCTCTTAGCTTCTTGATGTCTTCCTCTGTGATAGAGGAAGGCATCCACCGACCTTGAAGGTTGGATATGGACATGGTTGAAGGTCCGAAGCACCTGACCTGAGCCTTGGGTGTTGGAACTCGAGGCGGGGGAAGGATTAAATTGAGTACGAGAGGGAAAAAAGGACATGCCTTGGCCTCTTTATAAAGAGGGCGAATATCAAGTGTCCTCCTCGTGGCCGTTTGGGACTTGCCTAGAAACGAGGAGTCATACCAACGGGCACGATTGGGTTACCCACGTCCGTATTGATGAGAATCCCGTAATAAGGGGGACACGATCTCTGCTTCGACAAGACGTGTCAAGAAATCCGCCTCGCGATATGTGCAGTGCTAGTTGAGAAAAACGGTTCGAATAATGACCGGGCCATGGCATGATGTCATGTTGCTAAACGTGTCAGCAGATTAGATTTGTGGAAATATTATTCTCTCTATGGTGGTATGTGGAACTTGTTTTGCAGAGCCGGACACTATCCTTGTGTTCAAAATCTTCTATGGAGTATTCGGATGACGAACCCGCCTTGCAATGCTGAAGACAAATCTGCGCGCTGGACTCATCATCATTGAAGCCTGGTTCAGGGGCTACTGAGGGAGTCCTGGATTAGGGGGTCTCCGGACAGCCGAACTATATCCCTTGGCCGGACTGTTGGACTATGAAGATACAAGATCGAAGACTTTGTCCCGTGTCCGGATGAGACTCTCCTTGGCATGGAAGGCAAGCTTGGCAATACGGATATGTAGATCTCCTCCCTTGTAACTGACTCTATGTAACCCTAGCCCCCTCTGGTGTCTATATAAACCAGAGGATTTAGTCCTTAGGACGACAACAATCATACCATAGGCTAGCTTCTAGGGTTTAGCCTCTACGATCTTGTGGTAGATCAACTCTTGTAATACTCATATCATCAAGATCAATCAAGAAAGACGTAGGATATTACCTCCATCGAGAGGGCCCGAACCTGGGTAAACATCATGGCCCCCGCCTCCTGTTACCATCCGCCTTAGACGCACAGTTCGGGACCCCCTACCCGAGATCCGTCGGTTTTGGCACCGACACCAGAGATTACTGTCGTACCCCCAACCCGCAATATGTCCGAAATTTTAGATGGGGGCAAAGTTTGTAACTTACCCCAAATTTCAAACACGCGCGTCCCAAACCGAAACATTGTTCTCCCTTAGTTCCCCGCCTCCCTCCGTTTCCCCATTCATACTCTATGGGCACCAAAACACCCTCTCCACCAGCCGCGAAACCCCAGCCTCCTCTGTGCTCCACCCCATAGCGCCCAATCCACCGCCACCCTCCACCATCACGCCGGAGCCGGTACCTCGACGTCGTCGTCCAACGCAACCGCAACGCCCTCAAGGACTTAGCAGCTGAAGCCGAGGTAGAGCTGCCTCCACGACGCCGACGTCGACGTGTGCCGTACCAGAACCACTCCGACCATGCCGTCATGTGCCTCACTGCTGCCGCTCCACTGTCGCAACCGTCCACCGCAGCGGAGCTGTTCCCGCTACGCTGTCGTTCGTCGCCTCGGATCTGGTTTCCCGCGGCCGACAAATGGCCACCGCACCACACTCAACAACTTGGCCATGGGTTCGTCTAAGGCTCCACCGTCCTCTACAACTTCTTGTTTCCAGTGAACCACAAGAAGATCATTGGAAAAATAGAAGGAGGACACAACACTGCCAGCAGAAAGAGGTACTCCTCTTCCCTTATTCGTGCAAACCTTACGTCTCTGCTCACACCGTATTCATCCCACGAAAGAAACTAGTTGAGCGCTTCTTACTCCATCTTCTTCGTGATACTAAATGCACAAGGTTTCCTCCCTTTACTATTTCACCTTTGCTAGCGGTCAGTAGCTCGCCTGGATTTCAATTCAGGGTCACTCGAACCGCAATTAAAAGAAGCAACACCCGCTTAGGCGCGCGGAGCACCTAGTCCGCCTGTTCGCTGGGGAAGCGGCGCATCGGTGTCTATCATAGGGGTGTGGGGCACAGGAGCTGCTTGCGCCCAATCTGGAGGTCGGCGAGGCTTGAATGGATGGCTGGCGGGCGGTGCCAAGCACGGCGGTGCGGTGAGGTCGAGGGGAGGGCGCAGGCACGGGATTGGGCCGGTGGTCGCTGGTGTTTCGAGGAAGATCGTCAACACTGACTGGCTGGAGGTAGATGAAGGCGATCTGCCCCTTCTTTGTACATCGGACGGTGCAGAAAAAATGGACTGACCTATTTGTTTTCAGTCGACTGTTATTTTCGTAGAATCCTGTAGTAATTTACTGTGCCATGCATGTTGCAGAGCTATCATATGTCTCCCGTCATTTATTTCTCACCGACTTGCTATCTGCTACCTTTACACTGTACTAATTGTGCACACACTTCACCCATACTCACACTATTGTTTTTTATGCATGGGTATTTCAGACTCTGATGCAGTGTTAATGAATGCAGAAAAGAAAAGATAGAAGTCGCTCCAGTGTAATTCGAAGATAAGCACTAAGCGTTTCAGCGCTCTAAAGGGTGCAGTGTCAGCAGTTGGAGATAGTAAACGTAGCTCTACAGTTGATGATCTCAATTGCCACACACAACCATCCCAGGTGCTTGCTTTAACTTCGCGTTGTCAAATGTGGTTGCATGTTGCATATGGTGTCTAGCTTGTATTGCTTCCAATTTGGTTAAATTGCATCTGCTACTTTACACATTATACCTTTGGTAATGACACGCCTTCCTGTTTTTGATACATACTACATATGTCTATTAACCATGTTCGTACATCAAACTAATGCTCTTTTGTATCCCTCGTCAATCACTTATGATGAGACAGTCACCCCAGTGGGTTACTGTGAGACGCCATACTCGTTTAAAGAGTGCAGTGGCATCCTTCCCACATGATTCTCAAGTAACAACAAGGCTAAATGAAGATAGTCAAGTTAGCTCTCTAGTTAATGACCACAATTCCCCCACACCACCATCACATGTGCTTGCTCTAACTTCGCAGTGTGATATGTGGTTGCATGTTGCATACGGTGTCTAGCTTGTAATGCTTCTAATTAGGGTAAATTGCATCTGCTTAGTTTACACATTATACCTGTGAATATGACATGCCTTCCTATTTTTGGTGCACACTACATGTATGTGTTAACCTTGTTCTTACATGAAACTACCTCTCTTCTGTATCCTGCATCAATCACTTACGATGAGTCACCTTTATTCGTTGCATATTGCATATTATTTCTAGCCTGTTTCCATGTATTGCTTCTAATTTGGTCAAATAAATTTGTTAGGGCACCCTTTTTAATTTGGTAGAGTGATATTGGTTTCATCTTTCGTATGGTTTCTAGCTTGCATTGATTCTAACAAGTTCAAGCACCTTGTGCTTAGTTTACACTTTATACATCATACATGTCAATATGTCACACCGTCCTATTTTTCATACATATTCCATCCTCCTATCATGCTGCTGCCTTACATGAAAGTAGTGTTCGTCAGTATCATGCATCAATGAGTTCTGAAGAGCAAATTTTATTTGTTTTTCTTGTGGGTTTGACTTGACAAGGCAAAATCAAGAAAGAGGAAGGAAAAGAGTAAGGAAGGCGATGATGGTGGTCCTCTGCAGCAATGTAAATGGAGCATCTGTACCGATTCTCCTTGTACTGATAGTGCATTACAAGGTCCAACTCTCCGCTCCCCAACTCCACCATCCAAGGTGCTTGCTCTAACTTGGCAGTGTGATATCTGGTTGCATGTTGCATATGGTGTCTAGCTTGTATTGCTCCTAATTAGTGTAAACTGCATCTTCTTAGCTTACACATGATATGTGTGAATATGACACGCTTTCCTGTTTTTGGTACATACTATATCTATCTATCACACCATGTTCTTACATGAAACTACTCTTCTTGTGTATCCTGCATCAGTCACTTATGATGGGACACCTTTAAGTTGGCAGTGTGATATTGGTTTGCGTCTTGAATATGATTTCTAGCATGTATTGCTTCTAGTTTGATGAACGCCACCTATGACGAGACAGTTTTAACTTGGCAGAGTGATATTGATTGCACCTTTCATATGTGTCTAGTTTGCATTGCTTCTAATTTGTTGAAGTGCCTTATGCTTGGTTACCACATCATAGGTGTGAATATGTAAAGCCGTCCATTTTTTCATACATATTCCATCCTCGTATCATGACTTTGCCTTTCATCAGAGTAGTGTTCGTTAGTATCATGCATGAATGAGTTCTCAAGAGCGAATTATATTCCTTTTTCTTGTCGGTTTGACCTCACAATGCAAAATCAATAAAGGTGAAGGAAATTGGCAAGGCATTGGATGATGGTGGTCCTTCTGAGCAACTGAAATGGAGTTTCTCTATAGATTCTACTCCGCCATCCTCCCAACAAGATTGGCAAGACAACGCAAGGCTAGACAGTCAACGTAGTTGTGTAGATGATGAGCACATCTCCCCTACTCCACCATCACAGGTGCTTGCTCTAACTTGGCACTATTATATATGGTTGCATGTTGCATATGATGTCTAGATTGTACTATTGCTTCTAACTTTGTTGAATTGCGTCTTCTTACTTTACACATAATGCCTGTGAATATGACATATGTTCCTGTTTCTAGAACATACTATATCTGATCACACGATGTTCTTACATCAGACTACTATTCTTGCATATCCCGCATCAGGCACTTATGATAAGGCACCTCTATGTCGCCACTGTGATATTGGTTGTGTCTTGCATATGATTTCTAGCATGTACTGCTTCTAATTTGTTGAAACGCCATACAGTTTGAACTTGGCAGAGTGATATTGGTTGCATCTTTCATATGGTGTCTAGCTTGCAGTGCTTCTAATTTGTTGAAATTCCTTCTGCTTAGTTACCACATCATAGGTGTGAATATGTCATGCCATCCTATTTTTCATACATATTCCATCCTCGCATCATGTGTTTGCCTTTCATCCGAGTAGTGTTCGTCAGTATCATGCATGAATGAGTTCTGAAGAGCGAATGTTATTCCTTTTTCTTATCAGTTTGACTTCACAATGCAAAATCATTATAGCTGAAGGAAATTAGTCCGGCAATGGATGATGGTGGTCCTTTGGAGCAACTCAAATAGGGGTCTCTACAGATTCTACTCTGCCATCCTCCCAACAAGATTCGCAAGACAACACAAGGCTAGACAGTCAATGTAGCTGTGTAGATGATGAGCACATCTTCCCTACTCCACCATCACAGGTGCTTGCTCTAACTTGGCACTATTATATGTGGTTGCATGTTGCGTATGATGTCTAGCTTGTATTGCTTCTAACTTTGTTGAATTGCATCTGCTTACTTTACACATAATTCCTGTGAATATGACACGTGTTCCTGTTTCTAGAACATACGTGTACATGATGAGCACATCTCCCCTACTCCACCATCATAGGTGCTTGATCTAACTTGGAACTGTTATATGTGGTTGTGTTTTCCGTATGATGTCTAGTTTGTATTGCTTCTGATTATATTGAATTGCATCTGCATAGCTTACGACTTATACCTGCAACGATCACTTACCCATAAGACACATTTAACTTGGGACTGTGATGTAGGTTGCATCTTGCATTGTCTTCTAGCTTGTACTGCTTCTAATATCTTGAAATGGCACTTACGACGAGACACTTTTTACCTGATAGAGTGATATTGGTGCATGTTCATATGGTGCCTAGCTTTCATTTCTTCTAATTTTGTTGAAATGCCTTCCGCTTACTGTTTTTTCATACATATTCCATCCTCCTATCGTACGTGTGAATATGAAACGCTGTCTTTTTTTGTATATATTCCATCCTCCTATCCTGCGCTTGCCTTACATCAAAGTAGTGTTCGTCTGTATCATGCATCAACCAGTTATGCAGAGCTAATTTTATTCATCTTCTTGTGGTTTTGACTTCATAAGGCAATATCAGAAAATAGGAAGGAAAAGAGTAAGTTAGGGGATGTTGGTGGTCCTTGAGGGAGTCCTGGACTAAGGGGTCCTCGGGCGTCCGTCCTGTTATCCATGGGCCGGACTGATGGGATGTGAAGACATGAAGGCCGAAGACTGTACCTGAGTCCGAATTGGACTCTCCTTGGGATGGAAGGCAAGCTTGGCGACTGACTATGAAGATTCCTTCTTATGTAACTGACTCTATGTAAACCCTAGACCCCCCCCCCCCCCGGTGTCTATATAAACCAAAGGGGATAGTCCGGATAGGACACATTCATTATAATAGTCACATAGGCTAGGCTTTTAGGGTTTAGCCATCACGATCCCGTGATAGATTAACTCTTGTAATATCCATATTCATCAATATCAATCAAGCAGGACGTAGGGTATTACCTCCATAGAGAGGGCCCAAACCTGGGTAAACATTGTGTCCCCTGTCTCCTATTACCATCGATCCTAGATGCACAGTTTGGGACCCCCTACCCGAGATCCACCGGTTTTGACACCGACGGTCCTCCGCACCGACGCAAACAGAGACTCTCTAGATTTGCCACTGCTACTGGTAATGAAGTTGAAGTCCCAAGTCTACATGATGATTTCATCTCCCATACTCCACCATCGCAGGTGCTTTATCTAAGTTTACAGTGGGATAATTGGTTTCATGTTGCATATGTTGTCTAGCCTGTATTTCTTCTATTTTGATTAAATTGCACATGCTGAGTTTATACGTTATACATGTGCATATGACATGGCGTTCTGTGTCTAGAATACACTTCATCTATCTATCATACCATGTTCTTACATCAAAGTACTGTTGTTGTGTATCTTGCATCAGTCACTCATGATTGGACGCTTTAACATGGCAGTTTATAGTGGTTGCATCTTGCATTGATTTCTATGTTGTAATGCTTCTAATTTTTCGAATTGCCACTTATGACAAGACACTTTTAACTTGGCAGGGTAATATTGGTTGCATCTTTCATATGGTGTCTAGCTTGCATTACTTCTATTTTCTTGAAAATCCTTCTCCTTAGTTTACACATCGTAGTTGTGAATATGTCATGACGTCCTGTTTTTCTTACATATTCCATCCTCATACGGTTGTCTTACATCAAAGTATTGCTTGTCTATATCATGCTTCAATGAGTTCTGAACAGCGATTTCATTCTTTCGTGTTGTGGGTACGGCTTGACATGGCAAAGTCAAAAAAGAGCAAGGAAAATAATATAGTAGGGAGTGGTGTTACTTGTCGGGAGAAACGGAAAAGGATCTGCTGTCTAGATTCTGCTGGTACTTATAGTGCAATAGAAGGTCCAAGTCCACCGGCTAAATCTACAAACACAGTATCACTTGCTCCACCGGCTGCAGCATCCGCTTCAACTGTACCAGCATCTCAACGAGTTACTGTTTGTTTGCTCCGGAACTGGCCAGTTCCCAGGCTGCCTTCACACCTAACACTACTTACGAAGCACTGCTGACACAAAAGGACTTGGCAAGATCAGATGAACCTCATGAGCATCAACACCAAGATGGTACCTGACCGAGTCAAGTTGCAGTTGCATGCTCCTTTATATGTACTCTCACAGTTTGATTTACACTAACACTTTCTATACTCGTTGTTGAACTAGCACCACGGCGCAAGTAGAAACAGACATCAGGGATAATGCTTGACAGATTAACAAAATCTAAAGGAGGAAGAATGGAGATCCATTTTGAGGCAGGTTTAAAAAGGCCACGTGATGCTACAAAGTCAGCAAAGTTAGTATCAGAGGCAGCCGTTGCCGTTAGGTGTCATGCACGTATCCTCCCAACATGGATCCAGTACAGGAATGAGAAAGACAATACCCAGTTTAACACCTTCCTTGACCATTTATCCATAAGTAATGTTATTCATTGCAATTAGTAATATTGTCTTGCTCTGTACCATACTTTCTAGCTTCCTCCTAATAAGACTCACATTCTTTTTTCAATAGATGAGGTTCAAGTTGGATCCGAAAGATGATGCAACTAAACAAGCATGCACTCATGTTTTTTAGTCTGCTCTGCGATAGTATCAGTACCACCTTAGAAAATCTCACTTTGAAGGCAAGGCTAACAATGAAAAATCGCCCAAAACATCTCCAGTGGAATACATTACAGAAGAAGACTAGACAGCCCTCGTTAAACACTAGTCTGATCCAAAATATCAGGTAGGCTATATGTATTTGATCAGACCACATATTGAACTTGTATTTATGTATGTGCCTTACAAGTGTATCTTCTTCTAGGCTAACCGTTTGAAGAACAAGACCAACCGTTCTAAAGTGAAAGTCCAACAGACAACAGGATCTCGTAGCTATATTGCACACTGCGAGGCTCTTGTAAATAGCTGCTACTTCCTTCTTTTTCCTGTGCCATATTATCGTATCTATATTTACTTGTTCCAAATATAGAGGAAAGCCTATGCGGACCAAAAAGAACCTGAACCGAATGCAGTGCAAATCTTCAAGGATTGCCACACCAGCAAGATGAAGGGCATGAGCACACCAGTTCAAGCCACTATTGTAAGTCCTTACTCCTCCTGCCTTTGAACTGATTGGTACTGTGATGTGTTCATTTAACTACTTTGTTTGCAGCCAATGTCAGTTACTCTGTTCACTTTTATACACAGTTGTCTTAACGTATCATTTCACCTTACATGGTTTAAAAGAGATGAAGGATATTCTTTTGGGCTTGATCTGTAATCTAGTTGTTATGTTCAAGTGCACACACAATGATAAAATAGTCTGTTTGTTTTATATCTATTTGCCCATGATATGAATGATGTCATACTATGTTCATCCTACTTTAAACCATGTCTCTTTATCCTTAGATGTTAATGAATGTGAGGAAATAGACAATACAGTAGGCATGCTACATGGACATATGTTCCGAAAGTGATTTTATTATGTAGTTGGCACTACAATACATGCTAATGTATTACAGTAGTTCACCAAAATAAGTTATGTATAAACGTGTAACCTACTTTGTTTGTTTTTGTCTCATTAGTAACTTATCTGGTACACTAATCTATAAGTTCAAACTTTCAGGAAGCTATGGAACAAATGATTGAACAGCCACAACCACCTGAAGGTGACGAGGCTACCACAGGCACAATGTCACCTCTTGCTGCATTGCGTCAGTATCTCTCCACTAACAGTGCAAAAAGCACCTTCCTGCGTAATTCTGGGTTGGTTGTCAAGGTAACCTCGTCCAATTGCCTACTGAACAAAATCTTCCTGCTAGACAGAGTGATATATTTGTGCTCTAGACACAAGTCCAATCCCTAATGGACGTCATTTTGGAAACAAGAATAGTGGTTGTCAAATATCGTCAAGATATGAATGGTTTTGAAACTAGACTATCAGGCATTCGCTTCGTTGTTCAAGAGCAATGGCGGAAAAAAGGTGAAGCTCATGCTGCTCCATCAGATTCTATAGCTTGAAACATTAGCACTTGGGTAAAATGATCTATGCTTCTATACATCTGATGGTGCTTTTATCTACAAGGACTGTAAACTTTATGCCAGCAGGCCTTTTTTTGTAGGGTTGGAATTTATTTTATTGTGATACAACATTTATGATGCTGCCAAAGGTTGTAGTAATTACGACACTATTTTTGTATAGTGTAGGTTTATCTTAGTAATGTATTCGGCCGAAAGCTTCGTAGGAGCCCAACATGCCAACATTCGTCGGGTCCATTCCAATTGGGCTAAAAACGATTACGGGCCGAAATTTGCATGTAGCCCACTAAAAATATCTGGGCCTAAATCAACATAAGCCTTCGTATTTTTCTGGTAGGCCTGTGCCCATAGTGGGCCTTTAACATGCCTAAACATAATTTGGGCCCTCAGTAACAATAGACCGTTTACAGGTGTAAATATCTCGAGCCCGTAAAAAACATGGGCCTTTAATAGACCGAAAGTGAGATTGGGCCCTGATTGTGCCAAATAACCCACTAGTCTTAGCAAGCCGAAATGGTGGCCCATTTACGATGCAGACCTTTCACAGGCCGAAATTCGGACGGGCCATAAATGCGCCGACCTAATACACGGGCCTTTAATAGGCTGGAAGTTCGGTCGGACTAGATAATCGTCATTTTTATATGGGCCGTTAATGGGCCCGATGTGACATTGGGCCACATATGGCCCATGGATTTCGTCCGAAGTTAACAGGCCGAAAATCACAACAGGCCAAAAGTGGCCCAAATCTATAGTGGGCCTCTAACAGGACGAATGTCAGACATGGCCGAATATGACCCAAATCCTTCATGGTCGTTATGGGCCAAAAGTTTCAATGGCCTGTAAATGGGCCCAAATGAAGCAGGACCTTTAACAGGCCGAAAATGCACCGGGCCATAATTCGGCCCATATACTTAGCGACCTGTTAACGGGCCAGAAGTGACCATGGGCCGCGACAAGTTTAGGACAAGCCGTTGATGGGCCGATTTGACACTAGCCGTACGGGCCTTAACTGAGAATGTTGGGCCTTTAGCTGGGCTAGCCCATTATGGTCTGCAAAATCTTGTGGGCCTTTAGCTGGGCTGGCCCACTGTGGTCCGCTAAATCTTTTGGGCCTTTAGCTGGGCCGGCCCATTATGGTCTGCAAAATCTTGTGGGCCTTTAGCTGGGCCGGCCCATTATGTTCCGCTAAATCTTATGGGCCTTTAGTTGGGCCAGCCCATTTAAACTTTATGGGCCACTTTTGGGCCCGTCCACATGTCAACATATCATAGGCCCATCTCGACCATTGGATGAGTGACACCTGTGCCAACGCGGAGCTGACGCGTGGTTCCGTCGGCCAATGAGAATTTTACACGTGGAAAATCAGCATTGGTCGTGGGTGTTAGCGGGTTATCGGATCCAAAACCGGACCCGATAGCTTAACGGCGTCCTGTTACGGTGGATGCCATGTGTCGGTCACCCTTGACGAAAGCACTTCTACGACGCACGATTTACCGTCATGGAAGTGGACACTTCCGTCATGATAATTTTGGTAATGTCATGGAACACTTCTACGACAGCACAAGTATGACTATCTTCATTCTGTCATAAACTTGTCATGGATGTACATGCATGACAAAAAACGTGACCTACTGTGACAAACATGTATCATCACGGAAGTGTACTTTTTTTATAGTGGCCCTTGACAATCGTTGGTGTTGTGGTTGTGCACGTTGTGGAAGGCGCAGAACGGGCGGTTGGCCTGGGATGACTCAGGATGGTCACAACCGCGCTTCATCTCTGGCTCCGCCGCAAGCACAGCAGCCCCCGTGCGCTTCACGTCCTTATTCTTGGCCTTCTTGTCTTTTGGGTCAGCTGCTAGAAGCTCTAGGAGGGAGAGGCGTCCCTCCTCAGCCCTTCCGCACTTGGTTGCCATGTTGAACATCTCCTGAGCTCTACACAGGTCTTCGTGTATGGTGAGCTCCTCCTTCATCTTGACATCGCGGACGCTGTCGGAGAACGCCGAGATGATGGCCTCGTCCGTCACCTTGGGAATCTTGAGGTGAACACTGTTGAAACGTTGGATGTACTTCTATAGGGTCTCCCCGGGCTAATTCTTGATGCGCCGCAGGTCCCCAGTGGCAGGTGGGCGGTCGAGTGCGCCTTGGAAGTTGGCGATGAAGCGCTCACGCATCTCGCCCCAGGAGGAGATCGATCCCGCGGGTAGGTTCAGGAGCCACGAGCGCGCGCCGTCCTTGAGAGCCATGGGAAACAAGTTCGCCATGACCTTCTCGTCGCCGTTGGCTGCCTCGATGCTCAGCTCATAGAGCTGCAAGAACCCAACGGGGTCGGGGGTGCCGTCATAGCGCGGAGGCAGGTCAGACTTGAACTTGTCGGGCCAGGCGACGCTGCGCAACTCGGGGGTGAAGGCGCGGCAACCCGCCGTGGAGGCAGAGCCTGGTCTTGGTACCCAGGCGCCACCGCCGTAGGTGGCGCGCGATCCTAACGTGGTGGTGCAGGGAGCGCATGAGCGTCTTCTTGCGGCCGAGGGATCTCTTGGCAACTCCTCTCTTCGTGCACGGGCGCCCTGCGCAGTGTGTCATGCCGTGGGGCCGCGCGTCTCGGGGCAAGGGTGGCGTCTTGATGTGGAGGTGGTGGAGGCCCTCCATGGGCTACATCGCTTGTAGTTGGATGTGGGGGAGGCAGTGAGAGAGACGGTGCGGGGGAGCCTCCAGCGGCACTAACGAGCTCGGCGGTGCGGTCCAGCCAGTCTTCGTAGAGGTCGTCGACCGGGCGGTAATGCAGGAGCTCGCATGCCATGAGCAGCGCGGCCTGCGCGTCCGTGGGTGCGCGATGAGCGTGGGACGACGAGTCAGCCGGAGTCAGTGATGGGGTGGCGGTGCGTCCGTCCCGCCGCACAGAGGGGTGCAGCGACGAAGCTTGCTGCTCGTTTCCCGCTGGGCCGGTGGCGGCATTGGCAGTGGCAGATGGAGAACCCCGGGGAGGTCCGCCAAGGGCGCCATCTCAGCAATACGAGCGGCGAGGGTGGCCCGACACTCAGCACGGGCTCGGCGAGCATTGTAGGGGAACGCGATAGAAACAAAAATTTCCCGACCTACGCACCAGCCCGAGACCACTATGGAGACTGCATACATGGTTTGATCTTTTTCGTTACCGACTCGTAGCGCAGCGGGAAGTAGAGTCGATGACGATCGGCGGTGTAGATCCCCGCGGATAGGATTTACAACCTCCCAACTACGAGGATTTATACCCTCATCTGCTCCTCACACAGCCTTCCGGGAGGCGGTCGAACAGCCCCCGGGACGGTGTCGCGGACAGCCCCTTCGGGAGGACCTTCGAAACTCGAACGGTCACTCGGACAGCCCTTCGGGAGGACCTTCGAAACTCGGACGATCACTCGGACAGCCCTTCGGGAGGCACTCACGAACTAAGACCGAAACTACGATCTCTCTACAGAGTTTCACACATACGGTGTCATCTATCCGGCAGGGCTTCACCGTCCAGAACTAGTTCCTGCCGAAACCCAGACAGCCTTACGGCTCTACGAAACTCTTTTCATGGGAGGGAGAGAAGAAGCCAGATAATGCATGGCATGTGTATGAGAGCAAGGGATGATGATAATGGCAGCCCCTTCTTCTCCTTTTATAGGCCAAGGCAAGGGGTGGGGTGGTGGAGGAAATACCAAAACACCCATGCTACATGTCCCACATGAAGGGTGAAATGGTAACTCAAGTGGGGCACCAAGGGGACACCATGGAGGCACCCCCTTGGTCAGCCACAACCTTGCCTCCTCCCATGGGGGGGCCAACAAGCCACGAACATGTCTCCTAGAAACATGGGTGCTCCCTAGACAAAAAGCCACCAAACATGTAACCCCCGATTCGTGGGATCTTCTCCCCTCGTGCTGAGACAAGATGTTTTCCGCGAAACATTTTTTCTAAAAAATTCCGGAAAGTCCTAGAACATTTCCAGCACCCTCTAAAATTCTTCTCGGCATGATCCGAAACATTTCCGGTGTGGTGATTTTTATCAGCGAAAAGCAACAACGGCGGTCACGGCAGCTCCGGAACATTTTCGTTTTTTCTCTCCAAAAATTCCCAAAAGTTCCCAGACCAATTCTGGGGCCCTCTAAGAATTTCAAGGTGAGTGCCGAAACCATTTTGACCTAATAATATATTCTAAAACAACTTTTCGGTTTTACAGAAAATCTTTCGGTGTTCTCTCTCCGGAACTCTTCCGTTGTCTCTGAAACTTTTCCGGTGACTTTCTCTCAGACTCCCTGTCTAGTATTCAGCAGATAGATGACCCTTAAGTGTGTGACCCTATAGGTTCGTTGAAGTATAGACATGACCTGGAACCCCTTCCGATCAATGATCAACATCGGAGCCATGGACACCCATATTGACCCCTATACCCACACGAATGAATATTCGAGTGAACCTCCAGTTGTCGTGTGCTATTCCTGTTGCTTCGTGATATGTTACAAATACCCGAGGTGAGATTTACTTGCATCCCCGTGGATCAATGACTTGTCCACTACGCTAGTTACCTCGTTACCAGTTTTGTTCTCTTTTCTCGTTTCCGTGTTGCGGCATCCCTGTGACCAAATCACACTGTGTCTGGCCAGACGATGATGGATACCGTAACACCGAGAGGGCCCGAGAATATCTCTCCATCGTCGAACGAGCAAATCCCAATCTTGATCTATCAAGTTACTTGCAACACTTTTCCATGAACCCGTAAGCCGTCGTAATAGCCACCCATTTATGGATGACGTTTAACAAACCCCAAAGTTCATGAAGCAAGTATGAAGAAACTTGATACTCTCATGGTCTAAGGAATTATGCAAACATTAACCATCTATGTGTTATGTACCATTAACTTGTCACGAACAAATCTCATAGCATAACATCAATCCGGGTCGATTCAACACAAATGTTCTCTTAACATTGTGCCCTCAAGGTTGCTGGCATAGACATGCCCATGATCAGGAAAACAGAACCATCATGCAACACTTGAGCTAGTCTTAGAGGCTAGACTAGGAATACATTTTACCGTTTATTATTCCACACGTGCATATGAGTCTTCCTCCGAGCCTCGTGGTTATTGCAGACTCGAGAACCATAGAAGTTATAGCATGGAACATAAACATAATTATGAACCGGGAGATAATCAATAACATTTATTATTGCCTCTAGGGCATATCTCCTACAGACTCCCACTTGCACTAGAGTCAATAATCTAGTTAATGCTAATGCACTTTACACCTATGGCATACTGGTGTAAAAAATGCTTCGCATGTGGTATAGCCTGATGTCCATCGGATCTGACAACTTTAGGTCTGTGTGTATCTCTGCATATCCTCGTGTTTTCACGCTTTCACAAAATTCATATTTTGTGTGGACTTGGCTTTGTATATATGTGAATCACAGGTCGAACCTGGATTCCTCAGACTTAGTTATGGGGAAACTACCTGCAGTAGTGTCCCGTTGACAAAAGCCATCTTGGAACCATACTAAGGTCATGAATGAACTATATGATTCGACATCTTGTTTCTCGCTTCTAAAGCATCAACATACTTAGTCATTTGTTATAGAATTCGCCACAATATCCTATTGGGAACAATTTCCAACTACCGTGCCACCATATTGTGTATTACAAAAAAACCTTAACTTAAATCAAAAATCGCATGGAGAAAAGATGAAGACTGTATCGATGTAACATTTTACAACGAACTCTTCATGATCTCCACTTGCGAGAAAATATATCATCAGTACTTACTCTAGTACTCAATGACATATTTCACTGTTTTCCCACGATCGGTACTTTGATCACTTTAGTACCCATACTCGCAACACCTTGGGAGTATCGGACATATCTGGTTGTTTTTACATACCATGGAATACATGATTAATCCAAAACACGAAGGTGTGTGGAATCTCTATCATGTATTTTACTCATCGGTGTTTTGGGACACCCAGTCTTGTAAAAACTCTTTCCATCTGACTTAGTCAAGAATCACTCCTTGGCGTTTTAAATGCTAAATAGGTTTTAGCACCTTGTCAATATGTATTCGTTGCTTAGCCATATTAGGTAAATCTATCTCCATAGATCATCATGCCTAATATTGAGGCTATTTAGCCTAAGCACTTCATCAAAAAACTATTTTCAAATGAAGTCCTAATTCGTGTCAAGAAATTTATTTCCAATTAACAATGTGTCAAGCACACAAGGTTTTTAGAAATATTATTATGCTCCCACTTACTTTCTTGAATTACAAGCATCTTCGTTACCCATTGATGAAGTCAAACACCTTTGTCGGCGTTCTGGGAACGGGGGTCCCCAGACTTGCCTGCCTGCGGCGTGGTCGAGTGGGGGGCCAGTGCGGCCCAGCTTCATCAACTCAAGCTCAAGACCCTCGCAAGGGGCCAGGCCTTGCAGGGCGGACGACAGGAGACTTCCTCAGGAGCAGCCTCATCAGGCAGGCTCGCGAGGAGGCGGAGAGATCAAGGCAGGGGCACCTCGCGAGGGGCCCGTGACTCAAGCCATGACGATTGAGATCAGGCGGGCGCCGGCCTGTGCAGTGTCCTTGTTTCCCCTTCGGTGAAAGGGGACAAGCACAGTCCAAGGCATCGGGCAAAGGTTACCATTCCGGTGCAACAAGACCAAGACCAGCAGAGCGACAGGACGGAGGTCACCGTGGAGCCCAAGACGGCGTCATCATCGGTTCTTTTGGCAGCCGAAGACCACCTTTGGTCAGGATAACTTGTACTAGATGTTCCCTGACGGTGTCCTGGACTAGGGGGTACTCACCACGTCATCTCTCGATCTATTAGATTGGGCCGAGGACCCCCGTGGCCGTATACTCATGGGCCAGTTCGGACGGCTACCGCATACAAGGAAGATTCCACAAGACTTGGCGATCAAGACAAGGACTTCTCCCCACCGGCGTATTCGGCTAGGACTCTTGTTATCCTAGGCCTCCGGTGCATTATATAAACCGAGGCCAGGCTAGTCGATAGATACACAATATATACAACAATCATACCATAGGCTAGCTTCTAGGGTTTAGCCTCCTTGATCTCGTGGTAGATCTACTCTTGTACTACCCATATCATCAATATTAATCAAGCAGGACGTAGGGTTTTACCTCCATCAAGAGGGCCCGAACCTGGGTAAAACATCGTGTTCCCTGCCTCCTGTTACCATCCGGCCTAGACGCACAGTTCGGGACCCCCTACCCGAGATCCGCCGGTTTTGACACCGACATTGGTGCTTTCATTGAGAGTTCCGCTGTGTGATCGACAAAAGGATCGATGGCTCGCCTGCAGATCAACTGCGACTTCGGCATCTTCGTCACCAGCTCGACTGGTCACCTTGGTTCGACCAAGAATTGCGCCCCGTGTTCGGATCACCATGTCCGGACGAGGGCCTTCATCAAACATCAACTCCGATCTCTATCAAGATTACGGAGGAATCATCTATGGAGCTCGGGGGCTCAACGTCAACATTGCCCTCAAGCGACCGTGCTGTTTTTCTAGACAGCGAACTCGTATCTGCCACCACCACCTCCACGAGTATCGCTTTGACGATCGCTTTGGTGGAATTGTGCGGAATTGAGTCTACAACAACCCTGGAAAATTTCCTCGAGTTTCAATGAAGGAATCTCTGGCAATCCACGATATACCGGAGCCCTGTCAAATCTGGACGGGAATTTGGATGAGTTTAGGGCGTGGTGTCCAGCTTCTAGCTCGGACGTCCTTTGGAAGATCCAACCGTTTATCGGCTGCGGAATTCCTATATCTACCACCTCTCAAAATTTCGGCTCGATCCGACCGTCCAAACTCCGGGAACCTTCCGATTAGTGCATCACTTTTCGGATCTGTTTTCTGCGCGACAACGAATCCGACCCGAGTTCATCTTTTTTATGAACAGGATTTCGGACATCCCTTTTGAAGGAAGTTTTGTATGGGGTATTGTGTTTTGTTCCCGAACACATCCCACTAACTGTAAGATCTTTTGAACATGATCTTCAACATCATGCTGGTGTCAAACCAATCCGGCAATATTACTCCACGGCTGCCGACCTGCGCTAGACACGGCGTCACTTTGTTGAGCCGAGCTCAACTTCTTTGGATCATCATCTCGGCAAGCCGAACAAGAGCCCGGCATCGCGAAGGATAAATCATCACCAACATCGCCGCCCCACGGATTACACGGAGCGGGCATACCGGCATCGCCGCACGGTCGCTTCATCAAGCCGGCACCGACCATGTCACGACCTGCATCGACAGGGCCGCACTATTGCTTCATCAAGCTGGTGTCCATCACGCCGACCTACTTCGACTCATCGGCTGACATCGAGGCTTCGACATCTCGGCTGGACCGGGGGCTTCGCCATCTCTTCATCAACCTACTCCGGACACTTCGGTGTCATTAGCCGACCAGCTCCGTCACGTTAGCCGGGCCGAGGGCTTTGCCTCGGCGAGTCAACCTTTACCAGCATTGCCATGCCGTCGTTTTATCGCCCATCAGGCAATGGGTGTGCGGAGCGGGTCCCAATTTTAGGAATCACCTTCCTTCGGATTGATACAACAAATAAACCAGGTGCTATTAATCCCAGTATTTTTTGCTTGTTTGGGTTCATTTTTCCCAAGGAATTATTACTGTGGTTTGTCCGTCATATGTACACAGGTCTATCAAATGGTGGCTGCATTAATGACAGTCGCATGGTGATTCGGTCAGTTTCCGTACATAGTCCGGCGAACGCCGCACTCGGAGCTCGGACCGACCTGCGAATTCAGGCTTTGCCACGCCTTTACCGCATCACGCCGACGCCCTGCATCAACTTGACTTCGGCGCTAGGCCATATTTCTTTTATTACTCACTTTGCATAAATTATTTATTATGCAACGATTTTTTTTAATTATCATTACTACTATTATCTCCGGTTTGCACTATTTTTTGTGCACAGGAAAATGATCCGGGGACTTCGGCGTCACTCTGCCGGTCTGCATTGATCGTGCTATGTCACCACTTTGGCGTGTCAAGCTCTCCGCTCCGCCACCTCGGGACCGGCTTGAGGGATGGAACCTTGCCCCGCATCAAGCTCGGACTGCGTCATCAATGCCGAACACATTAACCAGCTAAGTCACTTTCATGCTCAAAGCTTTAATTTCTAACTTGCGTTCGGTTCGACCAAGCATTATACTTTTTTGGAAAAAAAGTTGCTTCTAAAAAATTTCCTTGTCCAAACTTTGTTTGTGACGCATAAATTCAAATACCCCGTTTACTTGGGGGCTTCCTTTATGAAGCTTTTCCTGTTGGATATGATTATACTTGTACGGCTTCGTTCCTTGTTCGTGTATTACGCCACAATATGCACCACATTGACTTAAGCGATTTGCAAGCTGGGTTGCCTCGCTCCTGTGTTTACCCCTACGTTCCCGATTGTTCGGCTAGGGAGTAAAGGGAGCACCTCTGCGATTGTCATGATCGGGTCACCCGAGCCGGACCTCAGACTGGGTGAAGCCGAAAGCTAGCGCTCTTATAGTTATTCAATGATGGTCGGCACACAACGGAACTCATGAGTACAAAAAATCTATTGCACAAGTCTCATAATAACAATGAGCACCAAAGAAAGGTATCGGTGGGGGTACTATTTTCTTCGAAGATGCTTCTTACTCTTCGCAGTAATATAGCATAAGTTCCCTGAGCGCGCTTTGTCTGTTACAGCCTTATGGCCTAATTTCCTGGTTATTGGAAACACCGTCGATATTCTCGACCGATGGAGTACATAACACTTTTCGGTCCTTAACCGAAGAGGGAGAAGCCGACGGTCGGTTAAGATGCGTTTAAAGTTCGGTTGCACATAGATATGATATAAGTACTTCGGTACATGCAATCATTCTTCTACCCAAGTCACTTGGGGGCTCTTAAGTTTATTTGAGACGTTTTATAATAAGTGTTCTTCTTCTCAGTCGTTGCAAAGTTCTATTATTATTATTTATCACTCCTTTTTTCGACGCGAGTGTGCGATCACTAGCCGGGGAGCCTAATTTCTCTCTCAAAGCCGCTAGAGTTTAGTTTGCTAAACTGGCCTAATGAGAAGTACTCCGCCCTTGGGATAGGAGGTTGAAGCCGTAGGCTGACCCGCTCGAAGTCTTGAGATAGGATGTGTCATGTTAAAGGACGACAGAAGCACTTCTTTTTTCTAAGACCAATTTTCGGATTGGCACCGAATACTTGATCTTGTTCGAACGTCATGTTTTTACTGAGGTTTCTTGGTTTTCCAAGCTTTTTGGCACTTCTAAACTATTTGTGATTTTCCAGCATTAGTCTCGCAGTGCAACGCCGGACACCTTTAGGGATTCGGCAAAAACATTCTCAGATATTGCTATATATGCATCGGTTTCGAATTGTGTCTTCGGTCAATAGTTGGGTTGCCCGGCTCCTGCACTTGCTTCCTACGTTCTGTTTTGTTCGGCTAGGCGTGCAAAGGGAGAACCACTGCGATTGTGCTTCCAGCTCACATGGTTAAGAACCTTAGTGGAGAAAGCCGAAAACTGACTGTCACAATAAGCGTAAACTGGTCAGCGATCCGATGACTATGGCGGGCCATTCATAACATTGGCCGAAGTGTTTACGGCTTGACCTCGACTATCGCCGAACACTACCGGGGGCTATTAACTGGCCTCCCAAACTAAATCCTCGATATTTTGCTCTTACATTCGAGCTGAGGTTTCATGATCATGCTTAGCATGACAACCCAAAGAAAGGAACTGATAGCGGGACTATTTTCTTTGGAATACATTTCTTCTGTTAAACAGTAATATAACATATCTCTCTGCGTACCTTTGTTTATAAAACCGTGTGGCCAGATTGCCTTGTTTGTCGTAAATCTTTTCCCTCATAAAGGCTTTATAAAGTAGGACAAACACTCCTCGGCTACTGGCCAAGGAGGTGGAAGCCGATGGTCGGTCAACAAAGTTTTGTACAATGCGGATCCGAGCATTAATGACGTAAAGTACTTGGATACATAGAGTCATTACACATAATTTGTGATTTTACTATGGATATTGATCCTTAATTCGGCCACCCGTGCCCGCATTAAGGCTCGGGGGCTACTGGGCTTCGGGCTTATTATTTACAAATATTAAAGGGGCACATCGATCCCCTGATCTGGTGTTGCCACCCGACCAGTGTCTCGGGGGCTACTGCATTGCTTGTCCAATGCAGAAAATTTTATGTGCAATATAGTTTCCGAGGAGATTTTGATCCTCAGGTTGGTTGGCCGCACCCAACCTGAGTCTTGAGGACTGAGCACGCCGCTTTTATGTCCCGAAGTATTCTGCCGAGCTAGGACTTGATCCTCAGGCCAATTTTGCAAATCAACATGAGTCTCAGCGGCTACTGGGATCAGCGGTCTTATGTCATCCTTCATGTGCATCTCGGGTTTTAGAACGATACACACCTTGAGGGCTACTGGCTATATATCTCGGCAGAGAATAAATTGCACCAATAAAAAATATTGACAAAAAACCGGCCCATAGTCGGGGTGGTGCACCACCTCGGAAGCAGTCCGGCATAAAGCTCGGGCTAGTGGGTGGCTCCATAGAGGGCATTTCCGGCATTAAGCTCGGCTAAACTCCTTCAACTTTTTTGAACCAAGGTGATATGACACCTTGGATATAGTCCGGCATTGGAGCCTGGACACAGTCCGGCATTGGAGCTCGGATATATTTCGGCGTTGGAGCTCGAATATACAGTCCGGCGTTGGAGCTCGGATACATTCCGGCGCTAGAGCTGGGAAGCGGTCCGGCGTTGGTGCTCGGCTGCAAAAGATACCTCGAATGCAGTCCGGCGTTGGAGCTCGGACGCAAGAGGACCCTGCCTCCCGGGAACAACTTCAAACCCGAGGTGTGGCATAAAAATAAACAAGGCATTGATAAAGGCCGGAAACTTAAAGGGGCTCCTCGGATACCCGACGTGTAAACTCGTCGAATGCATTTCGGCGATCCTCAAGATCGAAGATAAAGAAGATTTGTTGAACCAGTTTTCAAGACCGGCAACCGAAGACGAAGAACAGTTCGAAAGAATCGAGGAGCGTCCCTAACTTGAAGACCGGTTCAGGGGGCTACTGACGGTGTCCGGAAATAGGGGGTACTCACCACGTCGTCTCCCGATCTATTAGATTGGGCCGAGGACCCCCGTGCCCATATACTCATGGGCCAGTTCGGACGGCTACCGCATACAAGGAAGATTCCACAAGACTTGGCGATCAAGACAAGGACTTCTCCCCACCGGCGTATTCGGCTAGGACTCTTGTTATCCTAGGCCTCCGGTGCATTATATAAACCAAGGCCAGGCTAGTTGATAGATACACAATATATACAACAATCATACCATAGGCTAGCTTCTAGGGTTTAGCCTCCTTGATCTCGTGGTAGATCTACTCTTGTACTACCCATATCATCAATATTAATCAAGCAGGACGTAGGGTTTTACCTCCATCAAGAGGGCCCAAACCTGGCTAAAACATCATGTTCCCTGCCTCCTGTTACCATCCGGCCTAGACGCACAGTTCGGGACCCCCTACCCGAGATCCGCCGGTTTTGACACCGTCATTCCCCTTCAAAATGGCCAATTGTTGGTGCCCTTCCCGCTCATTATTTGGGAAGAGGACCAGGGCCTCTATAAATAGGACTAACCCCCATAGGGGGAAGAAGAGAGAAAAAAAGAGGAGGGAGAAGAGAAAAAAAGAAAGAGAGAAGATAAAGAGAGAGAGATCCGGACCAAGTAGAACTCACCGCACCAGCTCTAGAACGCCTCTCGTGAGGCCGTTCTTCCCCTGTATTGTTCTTCATCGGCCCCTAAGGCAATCCACTACACCACACACTGGAGTAGGGTATTACACCACATCGGTGGCCCGAACCAGTATAAACCTCGTGTCCTTTGTGTGTTCTTTCCGTCCGAGATTTCTTGCGAGCCAAAGAAGCGCGAGTCGGTAGGGGAAAGATCTCCGTGCGCACCCTAGAATTCGAACCTTAAGGGTCTGCTGTACCCGAAATCCAACATTTGGCGCACCAGGTAGGGGTGCGCCGGAATCTTTCTTCCGCTGTTCATGTGTGATCTTCCGTCGTGTCCATGGCTGACGCTCGTCGGGCTCGCGCCCAGCGCCGGGCTGCTCTCGCCACCCGCGTCGCCCAGACAACGCCCGTCGGAGAACGCCCTCGTCGTTCCCCGTCGCCTGCCGCCAACGCCGCCACCGGCCCGGCGGGGAACGAGCAACAGGCCTCGTCCCAGCATCCTTCGGTGCGGCGGGAGGGCCGCACCGCAACCCCGTCACTAACTCCAGCCGATTCGTCGTCCCACACCCGTCGCGCCCCCGCGGATGCGCACGCCGCGCTGCTCCTGGCAAGAGAGCTCCTGCACTACCGCCCCGTCGACGACCTCTACGAGTACTGGCTCGCCCGCATCACCGAGCTCGTCAGCGCCGCAGGGGGCTCTCCTTTGTCGTCCCTCTCGCTGCCTCGCCCTCCATTCCGCGCGGGGGCCGAGGATCAGGAGGCACCTCCGCCACCTCCTCCCCAAGAAGGCGCCCTGGCTACAAGGCGCGCAGCCCCAGGCCGAGACCCTCCACGTCCGGCGCCTGCGCGGCAAGAAGGGAGCTGCCAAGAGATCCCTCGTCCCCAAGAAGGTGCTCGCGCGCTCCCAGCACCGGCGCGCCAAGATCGCGTCCCTGCGCCTCCATGCCGAGACCCCGCGCTGCTCCAAGCGGCGGCGCGTGGTAATCACTAGGAGCAGGCCCAGCACCAGCAAAGGGCGCCGGTGGCCACAGCAGGCTGCCGCGCCTTCACCCCTGAGCTACGTGGCGTCACATGGCCAGGCAAGTTCAAGCCTGATCTGCCCTCTCGCTATGATGGCACGACGGACCCTGTGGAATTCCTACAGCTCTACAAGCTGGGCATCGAAGCCGCCAACGGAGACGAAAAGGTCATGGCGAACTGGTTTCCCATGGCACTCAAGGACGGCGCCCGCACCTGGCTCCTGAACCTGGCTCCCAGCACGATCTCCTCCTGGGACGAGATGCGCACTCGCTTCATCACCAACTTCCAGGGCACTCGCGACCGGCCCCCGGCCATAAGCGACCTGCGCCGCATCAAGCAACAGCCAGGGGAAACCCTGCAGAAATACATCCAACGCTTCAACAACGCTCGCCTCAAGATCCCCAGGGTGATTGAGGAAGCCATTATCTCAGCCTTCTCCGATGGCGTGCGCGACATCAAGATGAAGGAGGAGTTGGCAATCCATGAAGACCTGTGCACATCCCTGGAGCTGTTCAACTTGGCGAACAAGTGCGCCAGGGCTGAGGAAGGGCGCCTCTCCCTCCTCGAGCTCCCGGCTGCCGACCCAGAAGAGAAAAAGCCCAAGGCCAAGGACGTGAAGCGTAAGGGAGCTGTCGTGCTCGCAACGGAACCAGACACCAAGCGAGGCAGGGATCAACCTGAGTCATCCAAGGGCAGCCGATACTGCGTGTACCACGACCTCCACACCCACAACACCAACGAATGCCAAGAGCTTAGGGCCGTGCGAGATGGGCGTATCAGCCGACGCCCCGAGCGCAACGACAGGGGCTATGGCCGAGGAGGAGGAAGAGGTGGAGGACGATGGGAAGACCGTGGCCCTCGCTAAGGGTGGCGTGACCGACCTCCCGAGGATCGCTGGCAGGACCAGCCTCGCGAGGGAAGCTGGAGGGATCAGCCTTGTGAGGATCTCCCGCACGGCAACGTAGGCCTCCCTCCTCTACCGCCACCACCAAGAAGGAACGAAGACCAACATCAAGACGAGGGGGCTGGGGGCTTCCAGGAGCCGCGCACAATCGCTTGCATCTTGGGTGGCGCCCAGGCCCCAGCATCACAGCGCATCTTCAAGTAGTTTGCTCGTGAGGTGAATGCAGTCCTCCCCAAGCTTAAGGCCACGTGCCCTCTCAGGTGGTCTGCGTGTGCCATCATGTTCGGCTCAGCGGATCAGCTCAAGTGCGCGGCAACGGCCGGAGTTCTCCCGATGCTTTGCTCCCTAGTCATCAGCAATGTGCAGGTCACCAGGACCCTCGTTGATGGCGGAGCAGGACTCAACGTCCTGTCCGTCGAGACGTTCGACAATCTCCAAGTGCCGTATGATCGGCTCCAGCCGACCAAGCCTTTCTCAGGAGTCACTGATGGGTCCACCGTTCCGATAGGGCAAGTTCGCCTGCCAGTCACCTTCGGGCAGCGCAACAACTACCGCACCGAGCTCATTGACTTCAATGTCGCCCACATTCACCTGCCATACAACACCATCCTCGGGTACCCAGCCCTAGCCAAGTTCATGGAAGTTACTCACCATGGCTACAATGTCCTCAAGATGCCAGGAAGCGGTGGAGTCATCACCGTACACTGTGAGGAAAGGGACGCGGTGTGTTCACTTGAGCGTGCGTTCCAAGCCGCAGCAATCGAAGACCCAGATCACAGGAGCGGAAGACTTCCCGAGGAGACCCTTAAGAATAAGAAGGCTTCGCCTGGCCCAAGCCATAAGGAGGCAGGCGCCTCTGGAGGCGTTGCGTTAGGATTCGCGCCCGTTCAGGGAGCGCCACCCTCTGTCGCATAGGAAAGCGCGCCCGGCGCCCTCCTTAGGCAGGGCTCGGGGGCTCTTTCTTGGAGAGCCGCCGACTTTGCCAAGGTCACGAGGGAGGCGCTCGGGCACCACTTGGAGGGGTGCTTTCAGGCACGTTTCCCTCAGGAAGGTACGAGGCAAGGAAGACCAAACCCTCAGGAGTCCATCGTAGGAAACACCCAGGAGCTACAGGAGTCGAGAGTCATGCGCGGCAGCCGCCGCTTGCCCGCCATGGCCCCACATCCAGGCGAGGATGGTGGGCTGCGCGTCTGCATCGACGTGCCAGGGCTCAACCGAGCCACGTCTCAGGAGCGCCTCTGGCCTTCGCGCGTGGGGCGTTGCGAGGGTCCACCTCATAGCTACATTCGCATGCCCTTCGGCCTGCCGAACGCGGTCGCCGCTCATCAGCGCCTGCTAAGGAGCATTCTGGAGGCTCAGGAGGTCAGGCATTGTGCGGTCCTAGCGGAGGTGGAGATGGACCTCGAAGACCAACCCGTGCCCCCGGAGCCTCCCGAGGCTCCTGGGCCTGGGGGCTCGTGAGGGTCGACGTCTTCACCGCGCGTCGCGTACTTCTTCGGCATCACTTCATCTTCAACGGCATCAGGTGACATCTTTCAAGTTCCATTTTTAGCTGGGAGAGCCCACAGGGCCGCGTCGTTCCCAGGTCGCGTGGGTCCGTCCCTGTGGCATGTATCCGTTTTGCTTACGCTCTTTACCTACCTTGTTGGGGGCGCCCCTCGGGCTGCATCATCCCCAAGCTGCTCGGGCCCGGCCCAGCGGCGTTTGCTTTTCCCGCATCTACTTGAAATGAATTTGCTCCTCCGCGCTTAATCTGGTTCCCATGATTGTCATCTACTGCTTATCGCGGACTTCTCCGCTCTCATGCAAAGCTCTTGCACGTTAAAAGGGGGGTACCTGAGCATCGTGACTCATGGGCTCCTACTGGCTCTCCAGCCCTCACCCCCTGGCCTTGACCCACGGCATAGCGACCTGTCATACCAGCGGTGGCTGAGCTCGCTCGAGGGCCGGGACCTGAGGACGTAGAGCATTTGCATTCTAACCACCCTGCAAGAACACACCATTGATAAAGGCCCAGAGCCAGGCGCAACCCGCCTGGAGGTAGGGCCTCGTGAGTCCCGCGTTGGCTCACGAGTGCCCAGGTACACCTCTCCTAGCCCTACCGAGCTGGTCACATGTCAAGGCGGGGCTGTAAACGCCCCGGGGGCTCCTCCCGAAGGGGAGACCCCCTCCCACGTACCAGTGGAAGCACCATGCTCCGCGCTGGCTGACGACACTGCCGAGGAGCGGCTATGCCCGTACACATACGGAAGCGCTATGCTCCACGCTGGTGATAAATAACTGAGGGCGACCCACGGCCGTACCAACCTCAAGGAGCCTGGAGCTCAATGTCTGGCACCATCGCAATGCCTCCCCTTGGGAGTGCCGCGTGAAGGGGCTGGACACGGGGGCTACGCCCGGGCCATGCCCGAGCGCACGCCACCCAGCCAGGTCCCTCGGACCTGGTCGTCGCGCGCCCCTCCCCGAGCGGAGCCAAGGTATGAAAACCCGTTTGAACGTCAAGGGGGACTCCTGAGCATCGCGACTCAGGAGCCTAACTTTCCACGTAGCCCCTCACTCCTTAGTCCCGTCCTGGTTTCCGGTCGGGGCTAACGGCGGTTGAGGTATGCGCGGGGCCGGGCCCTGCCGACGCAGAACAACCAATCCACTCCTTTGCTCCCCCCCTTCCCTACTTGTTGCTCACGTGTCAAGGGGGACTCCTGAGCATCGCGACTCAGGAGCCTAACTTGCCACGTAGCCCCTCACTCCTTAGTCCCGTCCTGGTTTCCGGTCAGGGCTAACGGCGGTTGAGGTATGCGCGGGGCCGGGCCCTGCCGACATAGAGCGCAAGCAAATAGGAGGGAAAAATGCAAATTCCAGGGAATTTAAAGCAAATATTACAAGCCATAGATTGTTTCACAACGCCAAACACAAGTTTAAACGCCTCCGCGAGGCATGGTGCATGTTGCAGGAGTAAAAATAGGACAGAAGCCGCGAAGGGATCACTCTCTAGCGGCGCCGCCGCCTGTGGTGGAGTCATGCTGGGCGACTCCGCCTCCTGAGGCCGCGGAGCTGGCAGCACCGCGCCCGGGCAAGGTACTGAAGGCGCAGAACCTCCCCAGCAAAGCCTCGGCTCGTCCTTTCACGGCCTCAGTGGCAGCGGTGGCAAGGTCGCCGCTCATGGGTTCCAGCAGGCTGTCGAAGTCGATGTTGGGGTCGCGCAGGTAGACGTGGCTGAGGACATGCGTCAGCACTGCAGAAGATAGGGCACGCGCCTCGGCCTCGGTCGTGGGGCCGAGGCCGTCTACGACATCTTCAAGCGCACGGACCAGGAAGGGAAGTAGCTCGGCGGGGCTATCCTCCGCACCAGCCAACGGCTCCTCCAAGCCGCCCTCGTAAAGCGTCTTCAGCGCGGCGTGAGCTTTCTTCTCCAGCTGCGTGAAGGCCACCCGATCCTCGGCCAGCACCTTCGCCTTGGCATCTAGCTTGGTCCTCTCCGCCTTTAGCGACCGCTCCAGCATCTCCAACCGGCCGCAGCGGTCATCAAGCTCGGCGCCCCGGTCCTTCATGGCTGCCTCCCGAGCCTTCATCTCCTTCTCCTTCTCCTCGCAGCCGCGGACCTCCTTGGTGAGCTCGTCGTGCAGGCCTTGCAGCTCGACCTCCAGCGCCTTGCAGCGCCCCTGGGCAACTACGGCATCGCCCAGGGCAGCGTCGCAAGCGGCCTTGGCTTGACTGGCGGCCTGCTTCTCCCCATCGGAGGCCGACATGGCCTGGCTCAGCGCTGCTCGGACGGAGGTGACAGAACGGGCCCAGCCAGAAGCTAGCTCTAGGCACCCGGCCACTAGGCGAGGGTCCATGCTCAGAAGATCCTCCCGCAGCTGGCTCAGTTCATTGGCGACCCGGTCCAGGACGGTGGCAGAGGGATCAGAAGAGACGGGTACCAGTGGAGCGGGCAGAGAGGACGGCAGCGTGATCACAGCTTGGCAGGAAGGAACCCCCTGGGCCTTGGCTACCCCGGTTGCAGCATCGAGCGTAGCCGCCTCCAGGGTCAGTGGGGCCATGGGGGCTGACTCCTCGCCGAAGCGTCCCAGTTGGCCTCGTGAAGACGATCGGGCAGGGGAGGCGCGAGCCTCGCCGTCTCCTTCCCCAGCAGATGAAGGCGCCACCCCGGCAGATGGACTCGCCCCAAGCAGGGCCACAGAAGCCCCTCTCAACCTCTTCGCTGCAGGTGCCGGCCTGGCAAAAGAATGCAGACGTCAAGCCTCGGCGGCAGAAACCAAGCGAAGCACGAATCGAGCACTTATTGGTTGTCATTCGCGGACTCAAGCAGCTCCCGGACAAACTTGAAGCCCGAGAGCCTGCAGCTGGGGTCAGCCTTGGGAGGCCCGGAAGCATAAGGCATGTCAGGAGGGCTGGAGCTAGCCTCAGACCGCCCAGGGACCAGAGCAGACCTTGGGAGAACCGGCCCCGACTAGCCCTTCCTTGTGACCAAGGGAGAGTCCTCCCCTCCTCGCCTGGCGCCAGCCTTGTCGTCGTTCGGCATGGAGCGGAGGGCCCGGGACCTGGGTCAAGGGAAGGACTCCCCCGACTCCTCGCCATTCGCCTCAGAGTCAGACTCTTCCTCCTCCGCCTCTTCTTTCCTCTCACTCCCGCTAGAGCTGCCGGAGGACACGTCCACCATCGCCAGCGCTGCCAGATCCTCGGGAGCTTCCGCAGGCACCAGCCCCTCACCATTGAAGGTGGGCATGGAGTACACCACCTGCTCCCAGTCGTCACGAAGGAACAGGGGGACGGGGGCGCCCACCGGGTTCGCCACATCTCCACCAGGGCCGCGACCAGATCCTTGTCGCTCAGGGCCTCGGAGCTTAGGCGCAGGGTGGCGTCCGCTTCCCCAAGCCTCCGCAATGGGAGCGAGTTCTCCTGGAGTGGAGCCATCCGGTGCTCCAAGAACTCCCTCAGGAGTGTAGCCCGATCAACTTTGCTGCCCCCAAGTTGCCTGGCCTCAGGTCCGCGTTCATCCTCTTCAGCACCGCCTTCGCACGGGGGTCGACGAGCTCTGTGCAGGACCACACGTCAACGGCCTTGGGCTGCCCCGTAGGCAACACTAGTCGGGGGTGGAGGCGCCCGACGTCCACCATGACCCACTTGCTCCGGAAGCCTTCGATTCTCTTCCCAAGCTTCGAGATAGCATTGGAGTTGGTGTATGCGATAAAGCTCGCCCATGCGAAGGCATGGCCACGAGAAACCCGGAGGGAAAAATAGTGGCGCAACAAGGCCACTGAGGGCTTCACCCCAACGTGAGCCTTGCAATAGTAAGAGAAAATCGCCAGGAGAAGAACATAGTTGGGGTGGAGATGCAGAGCTTGCAAGTTGTATTGGCAGAGAATAGCAAAGAAGAACTCGGAGAAAGGAGGCACCAGACCGGCGATGATGGCGCTCACAAAGAACGGATAGAAGGTGCCCCCCTTGCCCTCAGGCTGGTCGGAGCCGGCCTGAGCACAGTCGCCCCCTTGCTGCCCTGCGCGACCGTCATCAGGCGCATGAGGGCAAGGTTCTTCTCCGACAAGTTCGGGGGATCCAGAGCCAGCGAGTACCAGGCCTCGGTTGGGGACTTGCAAGGTGCCATGGCGTGCCAGATGGGAAGGATTGAGATAGATCTGGAGGATTTCGGGAGCAGGAAGGAGAAGAGCGAGAAAGGGGATCTAGGGCAAGGCGAACGAGAACAAAGAAAGTAAGCCTAGCCCGGGCACCTCTTTGTAAGATGGACGGTTGCCGAGGCATCATGGGGAAGCACAGACACCCACGTCCAATCGATCGCCACACGGCGCCCAAGGCCGCAGGCTATTGGGGCCCGCGGCGCTTCGCGCTTGCCCCTTCGCTTCTCTGTTAAGCCAAGCCCGGGCACGCCTTGGGCCCGGGGGCTACTGTCGGTGTTCTGGGAACGGGGGTCCCCAGACTTGCCTGCCTGCAGCGTGGCTCGAGTGCGGGCCCAGTGCGGCCCAGCTTTATCAGCTCAAGCTCAAGACCCTTGCAAGGGGCCAAGCCTTGCAGGGCGGACGACAGGAGGCTTCCTCAGGAGCAGCCTCATCAGGCAGGCTCGCGAGGAGGCGGAGAGATCAAGGCAGGGGCACCTCACGAGGGGCCCGTGACGCAAGCCATGATGATCGTGATCAGGCGGGCGCCAGGCGGGCGTCGGCCTGTGCAGTGTCCTTGTTTCCCCTTCAGTGCAAAGGGAACAAGCACAATCCAAGGCATCGGGCAAAGGTTACCATTTCGGTGCAACGAGACCAAGACCAGCAGAGCGGCAGGACGGAGGTCACCGTGGAGCCCAAGACGGCGTCATCATCGGTGCTTTTGGCAACCGAAGACCATCTTTGGTCAGGATAACTTGTACTAGATGTTCCCCTTCAAAATGGCCAATTGTTGGCGCCCTTCCTGCTCATTATTTGGGAAGAGGACCAGGGCCTCTATAAATAGGACTAACCCCCATAGGGGGAAGAAGAGAGAAAAAAAGAGGGGGGAGAAGAGAAAAAAATAAAGAGAGAAGAGAAAGAGAGAGAGGTCCGGACCAAGTAGAACTCACCGCACCAGCTCTAGAACGCCTCTCGCGAGGCCGTTCTTCCCCTGTATTGTTCTTCATCGGCCCCTGAGGTAATCCACTACACCACACACTGGAGTAGGGTATTACACCACATCGGTGGCCCGAACCATGATAAACCTCATGTCCTTTGTGCTTTCTTCTTTCCGGCCGAGATTTATTGCGAGCCATAGAAGCGCGAGTCGGTAGGGGAAAGATCTCCATGCACACCCCAGAGTTCGAACCTTAAGGGTCTGCCGGAACCCAAAATCCGACACCCTTTGACCATTTCATCAAAGCACGAAGATTCCAACTCCATTTTGCTCTCTTCTGTCCATCGCTGGAACTCTCAAGTTTGCACCCTTACTAGCATCCTCTGGATAGACAAAATGCCTTGGACTGTAACACATGCAAGTCCTTGGTTTCATTTCCATTAGATGGAAATCCTATTGTCATCCATGTTTCATATCTCATGATTTAAATATGTATTAATTGCTAGTTCAACCCGAACCGACTTTAAGCATCGCTTCGATGAAAACAACCTCATCGTGGTCAACTCTTGAACTTGTTATTTCAAAAAGTCGAACTTTATGGATAAAACATTTTTATCCGTATCAGTTTGAAGTTCCATAAATATTCGTTAGACTCTAAGTCTTCCGAAAGGTGTATCAAGGTTTTAATCTTGAATCACTTATATGGAAACTAACTCGGATTGTATTGGCATTTAGCCAATTCTGGAGTCAGGGCCCATCAACGCTTCCTTGTGTATCGTAGGTATAATGTTGTATAACAATAATATCTTGATTGCGCACCTAAGAGGTTTGCACGAGCCTTACCTATGTTGTTCAGCTGCAAGTTCGACTGAAGTTCATACATTTTATTGTAGAGACTTCCGTATCAGTCGCAGTAGGAAACTCTGGAATTACTTCCAAGGTCTCTTTCCTTTGATCTGATGACGAAGATATTGTTTATCTTGTCGAGTTGCACTATTCACCCACTCACCTTTTTGAAAGAACCATTCTCTTTAAAAGCACACCATTTCATGGCAAAACTATTTGCCTCGGTATAGTGAGGGAGGAATACCCAACATTTTGGTATAACCTACAAAGTAGCACTTGTCTGATTTGGAATAGGTTTGTAACCTTTTACACAAGCCCCATATTCCAAATGTTAAGAAAAGATATAAAATGGTTGGGCGTACCATACCATGGCTTCATTTCAACAGACCCGATGTAGCTCTTTTCAGTGTAAAAGCCGCAGTCTCTAAAGCATCACTTTAAGGGATAATGGCAAATTTATTTATGTCTTCTTTGACCTCACCATGTCATAAATGGTTAGATTACATCTCCACGGACTTTTCACTTGCAGTGGTGTTCCGGGAGGTGCAAGTTATGAAACCCCCCTTCCACAACTCATCAGACATTCGCTAAACATGTAAATCAAATATTCCTCTGTGTAATCAAATTGCAGAAACATAATTTTCTTGTTACAATAACTTCTACTTCATTTTTGAAAACCTTTCGAATGATTTCAAAAGATCCAGACTTACGTCTCATCAAGTAAATATCCACATATCTACTTGACTCATTTCTGAAGATAAATAAATCCACCACTAACAACACTTATCGGACTACACACATCAAATGTATGATCACTAATAAGTTTGTTGTTCGTTCCTTATGGCCTTGAATGGTATTTTAGTCACTTCACTTTTCGGAGGAAAGTTGCAAGTGTTAGATGATTCAAAATCAAAAAGACTTCAAAATCCATCATAATGGAATTTTCCATGTGGGCTTCTCCAATGTGACCAAATTTAGTGCCACACTTGTGTGGTATTCTTTTAGTCTTGCGACATTTAGCGTCAGTGTTATGGATGTATTATATTACCATCAATATTCATAACATACATCCCATCTTGGATGGAAGCATGTCCCTTCATGTTATTCATAATACTTAACAACAATTGTTGTTTTTATGAACAACTCTTTTGCAACAAACATTGTGCAATGGGCTAGAGTGTATGAAACTCTAAAATGAATTATGAAAGTAAACCCAGAGGTATTGTATTATTATAAATATTCATAACATACATCTCATTCATAATGAAAGTATGGCCCTTATGTTATTCATAACATCGAACATAAAAAGTTCTCTTATGAACAACCTTCTTGCAAGATACCTTATGCAATGGGATAGAGTTTGTAAAACCCTAAATGAATTATGAAAATAAATACAGACGGCAATACACCGATGGAAGGTATAGTAACATTTACTATGTTCCCTGTGTATACCCTAACCTCATTTCTGGCTAGTCTTTTTAGGCCATAGTAGCTCTTACATTGATTCACAACAGAATGCAATCGAGCAGGTATCTTTGTGATTAACTCACAATACCCAAGAATTAGTGATTAACATGTTTAACCATAATTCCCAAGAACTATATCTTTGACCAGCCTTCTATACATCAGAAACTTGTATGACATTCATACATGAGCTGGATATTCCAGTCATCTTTCTTTCTGCCTTTATACTTCTAGCAGTTTAACTTCTAGTATTTCTCCTACTCGCAAAAGAAGCACCCAACTTAAGAGTAGCGTTAGCCCCGGACTTCCTAGGCGTGTAAGTCGTACTAACACCCTCTGGACACTTCCTTTCTCTTTAAGTTGTTGTATTATTCACCTTTCATTATATGGCAGGCGTTCTTCTGGATCCCTTTCCCAACAGTCAAATGCATAGTAAACACTTTTACTAATACTTGCAAACAAACATTGCTTTGTTTGTATCTGAAAATAATTTTCAGTTCCATGAATATCATATAACTATCCCAACTTTCGAAGTTTGGGTTTCATGGAAGCAAACATATTCCACTTGACCGTAACAGAATTCTAGCTTTTGGATCGAAGGACGAGAGTCACATGATCCATAGCATTAGCGGGAGGATACGGAAAGCATGCGATAGGACAAAGTCCTTCTCGGCACTTTTGAGGAAAATCCTCACATTACGTTACCAATCGTAAAGTTTTAACCAGCTATTTAACAGCTATTCAATTTTAACAGGGAAGTTGGAAACGCGAGCCATTATTCTACAGCTATTTTGCAAGAAACACTTAGACAGTGTTCATAACTAATTGCATTGAGAATTAAACATGTTAATTCAACAGTGCGCTCCCACTCAAATCAATATCTCTCATAATTAATTTTGAGTGATACAAGATCCAGACTTCAATTCATCGCCATAGAATCATCATCTCATAACAGGAATTTTAATCGGTAGGCCAACTTGCCGATCACATCTCTATGTGACTCTTGTTCATCTTTCGATGGGCATGTTCCGAGCTCAGGGAGATCCTTCCAGAACGTCAAGAAAACCAAGTGATCTTGCCGCAAGGTCTCAACTCACCCGCCTCACACTTCCCTAATCGTTCGTACCCAGGGAGATCCTACGATACCCTAAAAAGTTAGGTGCCATGACGGTGCTACACTTGGGAGAACACTAACTACTTGATATTTTTTGAGAGATCACCCTAATAAAAGCGACTACCACGCAATCAAGAAGGGTGCATCAAGAGGGATAAACATCTCAGGCAATTCATAATAGCATGATATGGTATAGCCTCTTCTGACGGAGAAGTTAAGTATTTCTTCGTCTTCGGCATTCGCGTCGGTGTTTGCCACCACCTTGTCGATGCACCAGATAATATCGCTATCTCCATAGCGGATAAAATAAATGCATTAATTATGGTTGACACGCAGGTCATTAAAGTGCAATCATATGGCTCCAGCCATCATGCCAAATCATGATATGCAGGTCATGTTAATTACATCACATAGTCATCTCATACATAATCAAATTATTATGAGCATTGCTATACCACATCACATGCACATGCAAACCCTCCTGCAAAACCAAGTTAGATGCCTCTAATCGCTTCATGCAAAAACTTGTTTTTCGTGGCTTCTAAGGTTTCGAAACAAACCGAAGCTACCAACGTTTTATCATCAAGTATGATTATTCAAGTCGCTAGATTAACTTTGCGGGGTGTATGAAACACGAGATAATAAAATCTCAAGCCCCATACCGGACTTCATCATACACATGACCCTCGTGCAGATCATATATGGATTGCCCTTGTCAGGACCCCGATTCCAAGTCACATCGATCTAGCTGGTAACACCTCATATCACATTGCGGCCTCACGCACGGTATCCCCACGGGTGTCGCCTTATCATGGCCCGGGACCATTTGCGCCTTTTGGCTCACGTATATGATAGTGTCGCTAGCATCCATATGACAGAGAACCCGGGCCGACATGGCTAGTCGTGAACCCAAAGCGGCACAGACCTATGGGGACAGGCATACATGAATCACATCGAGCATGTCGGTCATCAGCGAGTGAATCCGGGCTGTAGCACTGGGCTAACAGGACTCCGGGGAACCCGGGCTGTAGCAGGCTAGGCAGGACTCCGGAAGTCACCGCGTGACATTTCCCCGAAGGGACAGACATAGGAACGAAGTGAAACACATGCCGGCCAGTCAAGTGTCCTGAGCAGTAGTGCTGGACTAGCAGGACTCCGGTGAACCGGGCTGTAGCGGACTACTATGGCTCGAGGAGCACTAGACTACATTTCCCCATAAGAGAGGCTGCCAAGGATAAACAACTAGATTGTCGGATCCCACACATACCAAGCATTTCAATCATACACACAATATGCTCGATATGTGCAAATACAACATGGCATCACAACAAAACTCTACAACTCAAGTACTTTATTTAAAGGCTCCTGAGAGCCATACATGACATGTTCATACAGGTAGGGGTCACATGACCCGACACTCAAGTCATACAAGCATACAAGCACATGCGGAAGCAAATAGTCTGAGTACAGACACTAGAAAGAAAGAAGGCTTCTCAAAGCCTGTCTATCTACATAGGGCCCTCCATGGCCAGGATCACCACCTGGGTGGCAAGTTACTCATCGACGCCGAGATCTACATAAAACCCATCGGAGTGGGCGGTGTTGTCGTCTGAAAACAGTAATTAAAGCAAACATGAGTACAAAGGTACTCAGCAAGTCTTACAACAGAACCTATTATACATGCTCATTCTCAAGAAGGTGGTGGAGTTATTGCAGCAAGCCAGCTTTGACTCTTGGTTAAGCTATCCTATGAGACACCACTAGTAAAATAGTTTTCGCACACGAGTCCACTAATCACCAACACAATACTCCACCGGGGATCCTCCCTCGTCATCCTACGAGAGGGCCATCCTCGGTACTCACACTTATCTTCAGTCTTTTAGTAGTAACCATTAGCTTGTCTATGAACTGTATAGGCAACCAAGTAGTCCTTTACCGCGGACGCGACTATTCGAATAGATGATGTTAACCCTGCAGGGGTGTACTTCTTCATACACGCTCTCACCACTTACTGTCGTTTACAGGACATGTACTCGACAACCTTCAAGAGGAAGCCCAACGAGGGTGTCGGCCACGGCCTACATAAACACTCAAATCTCTAGTCCAAGTTTATCGCCTATCCAGATTCCATCCGCAGGGAGACCAGTCGAGGTTTCCACATATGGCCCCGAACGATGTGAACAGGGTTCCCAAGACACCAAACGGGTGACTCGATACACCGTGCCACGGTTTATCTACCGCATCATAGCCCACCCCTAGGTTCAGCACTACGCACGGCCGCCAACACATAACCTACAAACACCAGAAACTAATTGCAACTCCTGGACAGAGTACTAGGGTGATTAAGAAGCCGAGAGGGTCCATTGGTTTCGGGCCCAATGTATGGTAGTAGTTGATTCTTAAATCACACATACAGATCTCAGTTCTTAGGGACGGCCTCAATGAAGCAACACACCATGTACTCCTACATGGCCTCTCATCGATACCTTACCAAATCATGTTCAACACATCCCTCACATTACCGACATAATCATTTCACTCTAGCCCATCACCCAGATGAACCAGACCTGACACAACTCTAAGCATAGCAGGCATAGCAAGGTAGGAAACACAAACATGGCTCAATCAACTCCTACACATGCTAGTGGGTTTCATCTAGTTACTATGGCAATGACAGGTCATGCAGAGGATAAGGGTTCAACTACCGCAGCACACAGCAGTTTGAAACGTTGTTGTCTTAATGTAGTAAGTGAGAGCAGAAGCGAGAACATGGGATTGTATCGATATGATCAATGGGGCTGCTTGCCTGATGGAGTGGTAGTAGGGTACTGCCCTTCAGTTGGATACTCGGAGATATCCTCGGAGGCAGAACCTACCACGAAGGACACACAGAACATAATCAACACATGACAATATGGAACAATATGATGCATGCTATGACATGGCAAAATGATGTGTCCTGCCTAATGCAATGTGAAACAAGTTGAAATGGGTCCATTTGAATCAAAGATTCAAATGAAAGTTAAAGTTCTTATGCATAATAAGTGTATTAGCTTGTTTCACCTAAACAACAAGGTTAAAGTGTTTTGTCATGCATGAAACCATTACAGATGGAAAGATTGAATTTTTTTGATCATTTTTCATATATAATTTGTTGGATTTGGAGCTATGGTTGATTTTCTATGATTTTTAGAAGTTTTGGCTATTTTCTGGAATTTCCTATATAAGAATAAATCCAGAAAATAAATAATTGCGTCAGCACTGCATCATTGTGACGTCAGCGAGTCAAAGGCGCCAGCCCAGGTCAAACCTGAATGGTGGGCCCCATCTGTCAGTGTCTCAGCTAACCAACAGAATTAAGTTAATACTAACTAACTGTCAGTGGGGCCTGGGCCCGCATGTCAGTGACCTAAACTAACTACAATTAGTTAGCACTAATCCTAACCTAATTAATAGGCCGGCCCCACCTGTCATAGGCTCAGGGGGGAGTCAACCTAGGCCCACACGGGTCAAACATGGTCAACTCGCCGGCGGCTTGACGCCGGCAGCAACGGACGCGGCGGAGGGGCTCGGGTTTGCGTCTCCGGCGACTAAATCGACGGTGGAGAGCAGCTACGTGACGCGGGGAGCGAGCCGCATCGTTTGGTGGTGGAAGTGGAGCTCAGGGAGGCCGGGAACGACGCCGGCGACGACCTTGGCGGTCGCCGGAGCTCAGGTGAGGATGAACCCGATGCTACGGGGCACGGCGAGGCACGTGGAGCGGTGCTACGGGCTGCTTGGGCTGCGACGAACGCGATGGCGTGCTCGGAATCGAGCCAGCGTGGCTGTGGCCACGACGGCGACGTGCAGAGGCAGCGGCGCGTGCGGGTGAGCTCGGTGTGGTTGCTGTGGTGCACAAGAAGGCAAACGGGGAGGATGGGGAGGTGCAGCAGCTCACGGCGGTGACGTAGGAGCAGACGGCAAGGTCGGGGACGAGCTGATGCGGTGGCGACGGCGAAGGGGATCTGCGGCGGTGCTCGATGAAGTTGAGCTCGAAGAAGACGAAGCAGGGTGCGCGAGCGCTCGGGGCCCGGGCTGCTCGACGGAGAGGAAGGTGGAGGAGCTCGTGGACACGGCGAGGCGGTGCGAGGACGATGGTGGACGTGAGAACTATGGTGGCGTGGCTGCGGCAGCGTCGGCCATGGCTTCGGGGGAGCGAGGGAGAGAGCAGGGGGGAGGAATGAGGTGTCCAGGGGGTCGCGGCGGCGCCGCGGAGGCGTTTCGAGGCGTCGCACTGGCGCGGGCGACGACAGGCAGGCAGGGAGGTGGCGTGGCGAGCTCGGCGGCGTCGCGGTGTCCCTCTTCTGCCTACTGGCAGAGGTAGGTGATGACTGGCACGGGCCAGATGGGCCGGGCCAGCCAGGTAAGTGGCCTCTGGCCTTTCTGTCTCTCTCTTTTCTGAATTGTTTTCCTTTTCTAATTTTCTGCAACTGTTGAGCTTTATTAAAAATACTAAAACGTTTCCAAAAATCCTGAAAATAATTGTGGGCTCTGTTGGGATTATTCCTAACAGCCCCCACTTAAATCCAGAATTATTTTGGCATTTAAAATATTTTATAGTATTTAAATGCCCAAATTCAAATACTTATGACTTAATTCAAAAAACCCAGAATGTCCTAGAAAAGAGTGCACCATTTTTGCCAGGGGTTTTAGCCCAATCCAGAAATGATGAACATTTTGTGAAGGGCATTTTGGGTTCATTGAAAATAATTTTAGTAAACCCTAGTTGTTTCCAAGGGGCTAGGGGTTCTATCATCCCCATTTCAAATTTCTATAAAAGTAAACATGATGCAACACTCTGATGCATGAACTAGCTAGGATGTGACAACTCACCCCCACTCAAAAGAATCTCGTCCCGAGATTTAGGATCTGTTGGGAAGAAGGTGGGGTACTCGAGTCGAAGACGATCCTCCCTTTCCCAAGTGGCTTCTTTCTCGGAATGGTGTGACCATTGAACCTTGAGAAACTTGATGTTATGGCGTCGAGTGGTACGCTCGGCTTGATCAAGGATACGAACGGGATATTCCTGATATGAGAGGTTATCTTGTAGATCAAGCGTTTCATGGTCCACTCCACGGATAGGATCCGCGAAGCAATGCCTGAGTTGAGAAACGTGGAAGACATCGTGAACTTTGGAAAGATGCGGAGATAGTTCCAATTGGTAGGCAACTTCTCCTCGTTTGGCAAGAATGCGAAAGGGTCCAATATAACGAGGAGCCAATTTGCCTTTGATACCGAAGCGACGGGTTCCCTTTAATGGAGTAACCCGAAGGTAAGCCTTCTCGCCGACTTCGGAAGACATGAGCTTATGTTTACGATCATATTGGCTCTTTTGACGAGATTGGGCTGTTTTCAATTTCTCATGAATAACGCGAACCTGCTCTTCTGCTTACTGAATCATATCCGGGCCAAAGAGTTGTCTTTCCCCGGTTTCTGACCAGTTAAGAGGCGTTCGACATTTTTGTCCATAGAGAACTTCGAAAGGAGCTTTGCCCAAGCTAGCTTGATAACTATTGTTATAAGCAAACTCCGCGAATGGAAGGCATTTCTCCCAACCCATTCCGAATGAGATGACAGAAGCTCAGAGCATATCTTCTAGAATTTGATTGACTCACTCTACTTGACCACTGGATTGAGGGTGGAAGGCGGTGCTAAAAGAGAGACGAGTTCCCATAGCATTTTGGAAACTTTCCCAAAATCGAGAGGTGAAGAGACTCCCACGGTCTGAGTTAATTTCCAATGGAACACCATGAAGAGACACTATTCGGGAGATGTATAAATCAGCTAGCTGGCTAGCGGTGATACTCTCACGAACAGGTAGAAAGTGGGCCACCTTGGAAAGACGATCGATAACGACGAAGATGGCATTATTCCCTCTCTTGGTCCTGGGAAAACCAGTAATGAAATCCATACTGATTATCCCATTTCCATTCAGGAATAGCCAAAGGTTGAAGGGTGCCAGCAGGCCGTTGATGCTCTGCTTTAACACGACGACAGACGTCGCAACTAGCAATGTATTGAGCAATTTTTCTCTTCATCCTAGTCCACAAAAACCTCTGGCGTAGGTCTTGATACATTTTAGTACTACCGGGATGAATGGTGAGAGGGGATTCATGAGCTTCCTTAAGGATCAGCCGCCTCAGGTTTCGTGCCTTGGGAACCACTAAGCGATTTCCAAAGTATACGACACCTTGATCATCAATAGAGAAACAATTCGCGACTCCTTTCTTAATGTTTCTCTTAACACGGGAGATTCCCGGATCTACCTTCTGTGCCTTGATGATCTGATCCGTAAGGGTAGATTTCGCCACCAAGGTGGATAGGAATCCTTGAGGAACAATGTGAAGATTAAGCTTACGAAATTCCTCGTGGAGAAGTGGTTGACTCTGTTGTAACATCAGGTTGTTACAATAAGATTTACGACTTAGCGCATCAGCCATGACATTGGCTTTGCCTGGGGTGTAAGTTATTCCTGCGTCGTAATCCGAGATCAACTCGACCCAACATCTTTGCCTGAGATTCAAATCCGGTTGGGTGAAGATATATTTCAAACTCTGGTGATCGGTGAAGATCACGCAATGATTACCGAGAAGGTAATGTCGCCAAGTTTTAAGTGCATGGACTACAGCTGCAAGCTCTAGATCATGTGTGGGATAGTTTTCCTCATGGGGGTGTAATTGCCGTGAAGCATAGGCAATTACCTGACGATCTTGCATGAGTATGCAACCTAGTCCTTGTCGCGAGGCGTCGCAATAGATAATAAAGTCCTTGGAGAAATCTGGTGGTACCAGTACGTAAGCAGACGTCAGGCGTCTTTTCAGTTCCTGAAAGCTGAACTCGCACTGTGGGGTCCACTCGAACTTTTTATCTTTCTTGAGGAGTTCAGTTAGAGGTTTAGCAACCTTGGAGAAATTCTCGACGAAGCGGCAGCAATTGCTCGCTAAGCCAAGGAAGCTCCGAACTTGCTTGACCGTCTCAGGTGGGGTCCAATCAAGGATGGCTTGAACTCGCTCAGTATTGACAGCAATACCCTTACCAGAGATTACATGGCCTAGATAGGTCACTTCTGGCAACCAAAATTCACACTTGGAGAATTTCGCATAAAGGCGATGCTCTCGAAGTTTCGTCAATACCAGCCTTAGATGTTCCGCATGTTCCTCTTCATTCTTGGAGTAGATGAGTATGTCATCGAGGTATAATACGACGAATTTATCCAAATACTCCATGAAGACCTAGTTCATTAACCGAGAGAAGGTGGCTGGGGCATTGGTTAAACCGAAGGACATAACGGTGTACTCGTATTGGCCATAACGAGTAACAAAGGCCATTTTGGGAATGTCCCCGTTTCTGATTTTGATTTGATGGTAGCCCATCCTCAAATCCATCTTGGAAAAGACTGAGGATCCAGCGAGCTAATCATACATATCGTTGATCCTGGGAAGCGGATACTTGTTCTTGATAGTGACCAAGTTGACAGGTCGGTAATCTACAACCATCCGATCCGTTCCATCCTTCTTCTTGACGAAGAGGATGGGGCAAGCCCAAGGAGAGGAACTAGGATGGATGAAACCCTTTTTCAAGGACTCATCGAGTTGGTTCTTAAGCTCGGCTAGTTCTAAGGGTGCCATCTTATAGGGTCTCCTAGAAATCAGAACGGTTCCTGGAACAAGGTCTATCACAAACTCGACATCCCTGTCAGGTGGAACACCTAGCAGTTCTTCTGGAAAGACATCCGGAAAGTCCCGAACTACCGGAATATCTTCAAGGTCCGGAAGGGGGTTGGCATTTAGGGAGTAAAGCTGGCGCTTGGCCACTCGAGTTAAGACATTGACTGTCTTGCCCGATGGGTGAGTAAGTTGAACGGTTCTAGTGGCACAATCAATCTTAGCATAATGAGCTGACATCCAGTCCATACCCAAGATGATGTTTATGTCCGAGGACTTGAGAGCTATTAAGGATGCAAGGAAGACAAGTCTATCGACAAGAATTTCGTTCCCATGGCTTACTCTAGAAGTTTTCCATTTGGAACCCGGAGTTTGAATTACCATGGAAGTGGGCATGTCACAGAATGTCGTGTTATGCAATCGAGCATAGTTCTCAGATATGAATGAATGAGATGCTCCAGTATCGAAAAGAACAGATGCCGGAAGGCAATTAACAAGGAGCGTACCAAGGACGACGTTAGGATCCTCATGAGCCTCCTCAGCTGAGACATAGTTGACATGGCCACGTGCAGTGGTGGCTGGCTTGGCGTAGAATGTCTTTCCCTCTGGCTTACCACGGCTATGACGCCCCCGATTCAATCGTACACTAATCATACACGCAAACGTGTACGATCAAGATCAGGGACTCACGGGAAGATATCACAACACAACTCTACAAATAAAATAAGTCATACAAGCATCATATTACAAGCCAGGGGCCTCGAGGGCTCGAATACAAGAGCTTGATCATAGAAGAGTCAGCGGAAGCAACAATATCTGAGTACAGACATAAGTTAAACAAGTTTGCCTTAAGAAGGCTAGCACAAACTGGGATTCAGATCGAAAGAGGCGCAGGCCTCCTGCCTGGGATCCTCCTAAACTACTCCTGGTCGTCGTCAGCGGGCTGCACGTAGTAGTAGGCACCTCCCGAGTAGTAGTAGTCGTCATCGACAGTGGCGTCTGGCTCCTGGGCTCCACCGTCTAGTCGCAACAATCAAGTATAGAAAGGGGGAAAGAGGGAGCAAAGCAACCGTGAGTACTCATCCAAAGTACTCACAAGCAAGGAGCTATACTACATATGTATGCATTGGTATCAAATGGAATAAGGGTATCATATGTGGACTGAACTGCAGAATGCCGGAATAAGAGGGGGATAGCTAGTCCTATCGAAGACTACGCTTCTGGTAACCTCCATCTTGCAGCATGTAGAAGAGAGTAGACTGAAGTCCTCCAAATAGCATCGCATAGCACAATCCTACCCGATGATCCTCTCCTCGTCGCCCTGTTAGAGAGCGATCACCGGGTTATATCTGGCACTTGGGAAGGGTGTGTTTTATTAAGTATCCGGTTCTAGTTGTCATAAGGTCAAGGTACAACTCCAACTCGTCCTATTACCGAAGATCGCGGCTATTCGAATAGTTTAACTTCCCTGCAGGGGTGCACCACATTTCCCAACACGCTCGATCCCCTTTGTCCGGACACACTTTTCTGGGTCATGCCCGGCCTCGGAAGATCAACACGTCGCAGCCCTACCTAGGCACAACAGAGAGGTCAGCACGCCGGTCTAAATCCTATGGCACAGGGGCCTGGGCCCATCGCCCATTGCACACCTGCACGTTGCGTATGCGGCCGGTGAGCAGACCTAGCAACCTCCATTACAAAGGAAGTTGCGTTACGCGGTCCAACCCGGCGCGCGCCGCTCAGTCGCTGACGTCACAAAGGCTTCGGCTGATACCACGACGTCGAGTGCCCATAATTGTCCCCGCGTAGATGGTTAGTGCGTATAGGCCAGTAGCCAGACTCAGATCAAATACCAAGATCTCGTTAAGCGTGTTAAGTATCCGCGAACGCCGACCAGGGCCAGGCCCACCTCTCTCCTAGGTGGTCTCAACCTGCCCTGTCGCTCCGCCTCAAAGTAACAGTCGGGGGCCGTCGGGAACTCAGGCCCACCACTACCTGGATGGAGCCACCTGCCCCTTCAGCCCCCATCTCCAAACAGTATCACCGGTAATGTAACAGTGTAAAGTATATAGTATGTGCCCGTGATCACCTCCCGAAGTGATCACGGCCCAGTAGTATAGCATGGCAGACGGACAAGAGTGTAGGGCCACTGATGATAATCTAGCACCCTATACTAAGCATTTAGGATTGCAGGTAAGGTATCAACAGTTGTAGCAACAATGATAGGCTATGCATGAGAATAGGATTAACGGAAAGCAGTAACATACTACACTACTTTAATGCAAGTAGTATACAGGAGAGTAGGCGATATCTGGTGATCAAGGGGGTGGGGCTTGCCTGGTTGCTCTGGCAAGAGAGAGGAGTCGTCAACACCGTAGTCGTACTGGATAGCAGCGACGTCGGTCTCGTAGTCTATCGGAGAGAAGAGGGGGAAGAAACAATGAATATAATGCAAACAGAAGCACAACGATGCATGACAAGACAAGTAGCGGTGCTAGGGGTGCCCTAACGCGGTATGAGGTGATACCGGTGAAGGGGGGAAACATCCGGGAAAATATCCCCGATGATTCGCGTTTTCGGACAGATGAATCAGAGGGGGAAAGTTGCATGTTCGCTATTTTTGCTATGCTAGGGATGCGTGGCGGACGAACGGGCTGCGAATCCGGATTCGTCTCGTCATTCTGAGCAACTTTCATGTACAAAGTTTTTCCATCCGAGTTATGAATTATTTTATATTAATTTTCAAAGTTTTTAAACAATTTCTAAATGGTTATTATTAAATTAATTATTAAATGTAATTATGATGTCAGCGTGATGTCAGCATGATGTCATCAGTCAACCATCTGTTGACTGGGTCAACAGACGTGTCGGTCCCAATCGTCATTGCCTCGGAATTAATTAAACAAAGCTAACTAGCTTAATTACCTTATTAGGTTAACTAATTTTAATTTAGTTTAGTTAAACAGAATTACTTAACTTAATTAGTTCACTAATTAAATTATTAATTAATACTTTTAATAAATTTATTTATTTTCTTCTAATTTTTTATAACATTCCGGGGGTGGGCCCCCCATGTCAGTGGCCCAGAGGGGCCTATCGGCTTCGGGCGCTCGGATGCGGGCGTCACCCGAGCGGGCGCTGGGTGCGCATGCCGGGTCACGACAGCAACGGCGACTGTCGAGGCTGCTCCGGACGGCGCTTGATGGTTCGATGGCTACAGGGAACGAGAAGAAGGGAGAGGCCAGGAGGATGCGGGAGCTCACATCGAGCTTGATGACGTGCATGGGGAGGCCGGGGAGGACGTCTGGCGGCGTTGGGCGAAGCAGAGGCGGGGGAGACGGGGCGGTCCGGCGGCGAAGCGGCGCCGGCGAGGTAAGGTGGTGGGGCGGCACCGGCGAGGTGTCGCCGCGGAGGAGGACGGAGGCGCGGCGGGGCGGCATTGGGCGATGAGGCGTCAGGGTCGGGCGATGGGGCGGCGGCGTCGATGGCAGGCGGCGGCGCGACGAGTTCCGGCGGGGTCTGACGAAGAGGAGGTCGAGGAGGGAACGGCGCCAGCGTGGACGGGGATGGGAGGGGTTTGCGTCGGGCGGCGGCAGAATCAGGCGTGCGCCCCCTCCCGATCCAGATCGGGCGAGAGGGAGGAGATGAGGGGGCGTGGGGGCAGTGGAAGTCGTGGGCGACAGGGGTTAGGGTTTCGGGGGTTAAAGGGGGAGTGGGGGCGGATGGGCCGGCCTGGGTGGTGGCCTGGTGGGCCGAGGCCCATGAGTGAGAGGGGGTGGCCTTTATTCTTATTTTAGTTTTGTTTTCCGTTTTACTTATTTTGTTATCTATTTTATTTATTGTTCAATTCATTTTTGTTTTGTAAAATACACAATTGGCACCTAAATTAGTGTTGTAATTTAACCTCTGCAATAACAAGTTTGAATACTAAATAAAATAGTTTAGTATTTCAAAATAAATAAAAGGAATTTACTTAAACATTTAAATCAATGTTTAATTAATTTTTGAATGTGTAAACACATTATAAAAATGTGGTTTCTCCTCCAATATTTATTATGAATTATTTGCCACCTCTAGAACATTTTAGTTTTAATGTTTGAAACTTTACCGGTTGACTTTAATTTAAAGTTGAATTTGGATCGGTTCTGAACTAACACGAGATTAGCAACAGTAATTGAGGTGACGTGGCATCATTAGCAGAGGGTTACTGTAGCTTAATTATCCGGGCGTCACAATTCTCCTCCACTACAAGAAATCTCGTCCCGAGATTTAAGAGGTCAGCGTGATGTCCGGGCGACACAATATTTATTATTAAATGTAATTATGATGTCAGCGTGATGTCATCAGTCAACCATCTGTTGACTAGGTCAACAGACGTGTGGGTCCCAATCGTCATTGCCTCGGAATTAATTAAACAAAGCTAACTAGCTTAATTACCTTATTAGGTTAACTAATTTTAATTTAGTTTAGTTAAACAGAATTACTTAACTTAATTAGTTCACTAATTAATTATTAATTAATACTTTTAATAAATTTATTTATTTTCTTCTAATTTTTTATAACATTCTGGGGGTGGGCCCCCCATGTCAGTGGCCCAGAGGGGCCTATCGGCTTCGGGCGCTCGAATGCGGGCGTCACCCGAGCGGGCGCTGGGTGCGCACGCCGGCGACGATCTACAGGGGCAGCAGCGAGGCCCTAGCGGCCATCTCCGGCGACCATTTGGTCCGCCGCGTGCTGCTACAGGACGAGGGCGACGGCCGCATCAGCAGGCGCAAGCAGGAGGCTGCGGGGGGGGGGGGGGGGGGGGGGGTCACGACAGCAACGGCGACTGCCGACGCTGCTCCGGGCGGCGCTTGATGGTTCGATGGCTACAGGGCACGAGGAGGAGAAGGGAGAGGCCAGGAGGATGCGGGAGCTCACATCGAGCTCGATGATGTGCATGGGGAGGCCGGGGAGGACGTCCGGCGGCGCTGGGCGAAGCAGAGGCGGGGGAGACGGGGCGGTCCGGCGGCGAAGCGGCGCCGGCGAGGTAAGGTGGTAGGGCGGCGCCGGCAAGGTGTCGCCGCGGAGGAGGACGGAGGCGCGGTGGGGCTGCATTGGGCGGTGAGGCGTCAGGGTCGGGCGATGGGGCGGCGGCGTCGATGGCAGGCGGCGGCGCGATGAGTTCCGGCGGGGTCTGGCGAAGAGGAGGTCGAGGAGGGAACGACGCCGGCGTGGACGGAGATGGGAGGGGTTTGCGTCGCGCGGCGGCAGAATCGGGCGTGCGCCCCCTCCCGATCCAGATCGGGGGAGAGGGAGGAGATGAGGGGGGCGTGGGGGGCAGTGGAAGTCATGGGCGATAGGGGTTAGGGTTTCGGGGGTTAAAGGGGGAGTGGGGGCGGATGGGCCGGCCTGGGTGGTGGCCTGGTGGGCCGAGGCCCATGAGTGAGAGGGGGTGGCCTTTATTCTTATTTTAGTTTTGTTTTCCGTTTTACTTATTTTCTTCTCTATTTTATTTATTGTTCAATTCATTTTTGTTTTGTAAAATACACAATTGGCACCTAAATTAGTGTTGTAATTTAAGCCTCTGCAATAACAAGTTTGACTACTAAATAAAATAGTTTAGTATTTCAAAATAAATAAAAGGCATTTAATTAAACATTTAAATCAAAGTTTTATTAATTTTTGAACATGTAAACACATTATAAAAATGTGGTTTCTCCTCCAATATTTATTATGGATTATTTGCCACCTCTAGAACATTTTAGTTTTAATGTTTGAAACTTTATCGGTTGACTTTAATTTAAAGTTGAATTTGGATCGGTTCTGAACTAACACGAGATTAGCAACAGTAATTGAGGTGACGTGGCATCATTAGCAGAGGGTTACTGTAGCTTAATTATCCGGGCATCACAACGGCCAACGGACTTTCCAGATTGATTGGGGTTGTTGTTCTGGGGACACTCTCGACTGTAGTGACCCGGCTCTCCACACTTGAAACATGTCACAACATTGGGGTGTGGAGCAGCATTAGCAGCGGGGGCACCATAGGGCTTGGGCAGTGCAAACTGCTGGTTGGGGTGAGGCGCCTCAAAGTATGGCCTCGGAATGAACCTGGGTGGCAGTGTCGTGCTTGGAATCCACACCCGGCGCGTCTGAGATCCCGAGCCGGATGAGGAACCAAAATCATGAGAGTGTTTGCGTGAAGCGTCATAGTCAGACTGGCCTGTCTCAGCACTGATGGCTTTATTGACCAACTTCTGAAAGGAGGTGCACTCGTGCAGACGAAGATCGCGACGAAGCTCGGGGCTAAGTCCCTTGCGGAACCTTGCCTGCTTCTTAGCATCAGTGGATACCTCTTCAGGAGCATATCGTGCCAGATTCCCAAATTCACGACTATATGCATCCACAGTCAGTTTTCCCTGGGTGAAATTGCAGAACTCTTCCCTCTTGCGATCTATGAGACCTTCCGGGATGTGATGCTCACGGAAAGCCTCACTAAATTCAGCCCAAGTAGTGATTTGGCCGACCGGGCGCATAGCCTCAAAGTTTTCCCACCAAAGGCTAGCAAGGCCTTCGAGGTGATAGGCAGCATAGGTAACCTTATCAGCTTCGGCTATGTTGGCAGAGCGTAGCTTGTGTGTGATGCTGCGGAGCCAGTCATCCGCGTCGAGGGGCTCGACGGAATGATTAAACTTTGGTGGGTACAACTTGATGAAGTCATTGATTGACACCAAGTCATTTCGCTGATGGCGTGCAGTGTTATGCTCAATCCGCTCCAGCAAGCGGTTAGTCTCACGCTTGTTTCTTTCCACCTCCAGCATAACTTCGGCCAGAGAAGGCGGGTGAGGCAGATTTTCACCCCTAGCTGCACTAGCTTCCCCTTGCTCCGGGGCAGCAGGGTTGCTGCGGGTGTTGACCATCCTAGGAGAAAACAAGACAATGGTTTAGATAAGGATGGCACAAACTTAGCAAGGAAGTGCAGAATGTAATGGTTAACATGGAATGCTAGGATGTTCATTGCATGACATGGTAATATAGAAACTGCCATATATATACCATTGGTCATACACACCGTACATAGTTTAGTACAAGCCCATGCTAGAGTACAACTACGGTGAAAGACATTACATCTCATCGAAGGCATTCCAAGCTCCTATACATTATTTTTCTACACCTCCGGAGCGTGATACACACCAAGTCGTATCCCACGGTCACGCAGGACTGTGGAGAATACAACTATTACAATACTAGTGAAACTACTACTAGCTCAGACGGCTCCGTAGTAATCCTCATAGAAGTCGCCACCAAAGCCTGGAAGTGGAACATGATCATCTGGGAACAGACGGTCCTGCGGAGCCTGCGGACCATAGGGACTCGGATGTGGCCTCGGTCCCACAGGTGGTGGCAGACGGGGACCACGAGGAGGGGTGATGCCTCCTACATCGCGCCACTCCATACAATCCGGCAATCCAGACCGTACAGGGTACAGGTCCCTCATGTCCATGTATCCCGCCTGCACCGCAGGTGCAAACCGAGTCAAAGTGGCCCAATGATCAGCAAGAGTGTGGAAAAGCTCCATACGCAAGGCCCGATTTTCGCGGTCCTTATCCTCGAGCATCTCGGCAGTGGTGCGGAGTAGTGACTCCTCATGTGAAGAGTTATAGTACAAAGCCTGATAGTACCCTCTGCTCCAGGAAGTGAGGCTGGCATGTAACAGAAGTCGGTGTTCTGTAGCAAGGCAGTCCTGGCTCGAATGATAGTCATCATTGAATAGGCTGCATCCTGCACAGACATCTCAATAGTGACCCCAAGTCCATAGGAACAGTGAAGGGGCTCAGTGGCTCCAGGATAAGAGGAATATATCCTGACGGTACAGAGGTACTGGCTCTGGTTGAAGTCTCTGAACTGCTCCTCGACGGTATATTCCGGATACCACCAGTAACCTGACTCGACCATCACTCAAACCAACATGGCCGTGTGGCCGGGCACATCGAGGCACCGGGTCAGACGAACCACTTGGTTCTGCGAACAGGTGGCCATCTGAAAGCACAGAATAATGCAAAGGCATTAGAATTTTCTAGGGGAAATCGGACAGCATAATGGCTGTAAATGCTCAGAAAAAGATTTGAGACATCCACAACAGTTTGCAATATCACTCAACAACATCATATCAAGGTTCTGATTCAACTGGCAACATACTAAAAGTAGTAGAAACTATACTGTGGCTGGTAACAACAATCCTATAAGCTGCTACGGATTAGTAACACGTGAACCTGATAGAAGAAGAGAGCCTAGTCCTTAACCCACATTGAATGAGAAGAGAATGACTCAGATCAAAGGGCATAAGGTAAAGGAGTAAAAGAGCCTTACGTTCCCTCCCCCAAACAATTCCCCTACATATAACGAAAGCATTTCTAGACTCGACATCGACCAGTTTGGCTCAACGAACCTACAGGCAGTCCGGCTCTGATGCCAACGCTGTCAGGACCCCGATTCCAAGTCACATCGATCTAGCCGGTAACACCTCATATCACATTGCGGCCTCATGCACGGTATCCCCACGGGTGTCGCCTTACCATGGCCCGGGACCGTTTGCGCCTTTTGGCTCACGTATATGATAGTGTCGCTAGCATCCATATGACAGAGAACACGGGCCGACATGGCTAGTCGTGAACCCAAAGCGGCACAAACCTATGGGGACAGGCATACATGAATCACATCGAGCATGTCGGACATCAGCGAGTGAATCCGGGCTGTAGCACTAGGCTAACAGGACTCTGGGGAATCCGGGCTATAGCAGGCTAGGCAGGACTCCGGAAGTCACCGCGTGACATTTCCCCAAAGGGATAGACAAAGGAACGAAGTGAAACACATGCCGGCCAGTCAAGTGTCCTGAGCAGTAGTGCTGGGCTAGCAGGACTCCGGTGAACCGGGCTGTAGCGGACTACTATGGCTCGAGGAGCACTAGACTACATTTCCCCATAAGAGAGGCTGCCAAGGATAAACAACTAGATTGTCGGATCCCACACATACCAAGCATTTCAATCGTACACACAATATGCTCGATATGTGCAAATACAACATGGCATCACAACAAAACTCTACAACTCAAGTACTTTATTTAAAGGCTCCTGAGAGCCATACATAACATGTTCATACAGGTAGGGGTCACATGACCCGACACTCAAGTCATACAAGCATACAAGCACATGCGGAAGCAAATAGTCTGAGTACAGACACTAGAAAGAAAGAAGGCTTCTCGAAGCCTATCTATCTACATAGGCCCCTCCATGGCCAGGATCACCACCTGGGTGGCAAGTTACTCATCGACGTCGAGATCAACATAAAACCCATCGGAGGGGGCGGTGTTGTCGTTTGAAAACGGTAATTAAAGCAAACATGAGTACAAAGGTACTCAACAAGTCTTACAACAAAACCTATTATACATGCTCATTCTCAAGAAGGTGGTGGAGTTATTGCAGCAAGCCAGCTTTGACTCTTGGCTAAGCTATCCTATGAGACACCACTAGTAAAATAGTTTTCGCACACGAGTCCACTAATCACCAACACAATACTCCACCGGGGATCCTCCCTCGTCATCCTACGAGAGGGCCATCCTCGGTACTCACACTTATCTTGAGTCTTTTAGTAGTAACCATTAACTTGTCTATGAACTGTATAGGCAACCAAGTAGTCCTTTACTGTGGACGCCGCTATTCGAATAGATGATGTTAACCCTGCAGGGGTGTACTTCTTCATACACGCTCTCACCACTTACCGTTGTTTACACGACATGTACTCGGCAACCTTCAAGCGGAAGCCCAACGAGGGTGTCGGCCACGGCCTACCTAAACACTCAAGTCTCTAGTCCAAGTTTATCGCCTATCCAGGTTCCATCCGCAGGGAGTCCGGCCGAGGTTTCCACATACGGCCCCAAACGATGTGAACAGGTTTCCCGAGACACCAAACGGGTGACTCGGTACACCGTGCCACGGTGTATCTACCGCATCATAGCCCACCCCTAGGGTCAGCGCTACACACGGCCGCCAACACATAACCTACAAACACCAGAAACTAATTGCATCTCCTGGACAAAGTACTAGGGTGTTTAAGAAGCCGAGAGGTTCCATTGGTTTCGGGCCCAATGTATGGTAGTAGCTGATTCTTAAATCACACATACAGATCTCAGTTCTTAGGGACGGCCTCAATGAAACAACCCACCATGTACTCCAACATGGCCTCTCATCGATACCTTTACCAAATCATGTTCAACACATCCCTCACATTACCGACATAATCATTTCACTCTAGCCCATCACCCAGATGAACCAGACCTGACACAACTCTAAGCATAGCAGGCATAGCAAGGTAGGGAACACAAACATGGCTCAATCAACTCCTACACATGCTAGTGGGTTTCATCTAGTTACTGTGGCAATGACAGGTCATGCAGAGGATAAGGGTTCAACTACCGCAGCACACAGCAGTTTGAAATGTTGTTGTCTTAATGCAGTAAGTGAGAGAAGAAGCGAGAACATGGGATTGTATCGATATGATCAATGGGGCTGCTTGCCTGATGGAGTGGTAGTAGGGTACTGCCCTTCAGTTGGATACTCGGAGATATCCTCGGAGGCAGAACCTACCATGAAGGACACACAGAACATAATCAACACATGACAATATGCAACAATATGATGCATGCTATGGCATGGCAAAATGATGTGTCCTACCTAATGCAATGTGAAACAAGTTGAAATGGGTCCATTTGAATCAAAGATTCAAATGAAAGTTAAAGTTCTTATGCATAATAAGTGTATTAGCTTGTTTCACCTAAACAGCAAGGTTAAAATGTTTTGTCATGCATGAAACCATTACAGATGGAAATATTGAATTTTTCTGATCATTTTTCATATATAATTTGCTGGATTTGGAGCTATGGTTGATTTTCTATGATTTTTAGAAGTTTTGGCTATTTTCTGGAATTTCCTATATAAGAATAAATCCAGAAAATAAATAATTGCGTCAGCACTGTGTCACTGTGACGTCAGCGAGTCAAAGGCGCCAGCCCAGGTCAAACCTGACTGGTGGGCCCCATCTGTCAGTGTCTCAGCTAACCAACAGAATTAAGTTAATACTAACTAACTGTCAGTGGGGCCTGGGCCCGCATGTCAGTGACCTAAACTAACTACAATTAGTTAGCACTAATCCTAACCTAATTAACAGGCCGGCCCCACCTGTCATAGGCTCAGGGGGGAGTCAACCTGGGCCCACACGGGTCAAACGTGGTCAACTTGCCGGCGGCTTGACGCCGGCAGCAACGGACGCGGCGGAGGGGCTCGGGTTTGCGTCTCCGGCGACTAAATCGACGGCGGAGAGCAGCTATGTGACGCGGGGAGCGAGCCGCGTCGTTTGGTGGTGGAAGTGGAGCTCTGGGAGGCCGGGAACGACGCCGGCGACGACCTTGGCGGTCGCCGGAGCTCGCGTGAGGATGAACCCGAGGCTACGGGGCACGGCGAGGCACGTGGAGCGGTGCTACGGGCTGCTTGGGCTGCGACGAACGGGATGGCGTGCTCGGAATCGAGCCAGCGTGGTTGTGGCCACGACGGCGACGTGCAGAGGTGGCGGCGCATGCGGGCGAGCTCGGTGTGGTCGCTATGGTGCATAAGAAGGCAAACGGGGAGGATGGGGAGGTGCAGCAGCTCACGGCGGTGACGTAGGAGCAAAAGGCGCGGTCGGGGACGAGCTGATGCGGTGGCGACGGCGAAGGGGATCTGCGACGGTGCTCGCTGAAGTCGAGCTCAAAGAAGACGAAGCAGGGTGCGTGAGCGCTCGGGCCTCGGGCTGCTCGACGAAGAGGACGGTGGCGGAGCTCGTGGACACGGCGGGGCGGCGCGAGGACGACGGTGGACGTGAGAACTACGGGGGCGTGGCTGCGGCAGCGTCGGCCATGGCTTCGGGGGAGCAAGGGAGAGAGCAGGGGGAGGAATGAGGTGTCTAGGGGGTCAGGGCGGCGCCGCAGAGGCGTTTCGAGGCGTCGCATTGGCGTGGGCGACGGCAGGCAGGCAGGGAGGTGGCATGGCGAGCTCGGTGGCGTCGCGGTGTCCCTCCTCTGCCTACTGGTAGAGGTAGGTGATGACTGGCACGGGCCAGATGGGCCGGGCCAGCCAGGTAAGTGGCCTCTGGCCTTTCTGTCTCTCTCTTTTCTGAATTGTTTTCCTTTTCTAATTTTCTGCAACTGTTGAGCTTTATTAAAAATACTAAAACGTTTCCAAAAATCCTGAAAATAATTGTGGGCTCTGTTGGGATTATTCCTAACAGCCTTCACTTAAATCTAGAATTATTTGGGCATTTAAAATATTTTATAGTATTTAAATGCCCAAATTCAAATACTTATGACTTAATTCAAAAAAACCAGAATGTCCTAGAAAAGAGTGCACCATTTTCGCCAGGGGTTTTAGCCCAATCCAGAAATGATGAACATTTTGTGAAGGGCATTTTGGGTTCATTGAAAGTAATTTTAGTAAACCCTTGTTGTTTCCAGGGGGCCTAGGGGTTCTGTCATCCCCATTTCAAATTTCTGTAAAAGTAAACATGATGCAACACTCTGATGCATGAACTAGCTAGGATGTGACAGCCCTTTTGTCTGTGAAATTTCATCTTTCTTTCTAACTATGGTGGATTTCAACGAACTGTTAGCACTTCGTTGATCAATCAGGATCGTGGATTGCCAGAACATTGAAAATCCACCATGCCGTTATCAAGATCAGAAATATGCAAATTCAAGGGAAGCAACAAGAACATCTCTAAAAGATTTCATCTGCTACCTGCACAAATAATTTTCAGTAATAGAACTAATCTACTACAAATTATATTGTGCAACACCCGTACATCTCTATGTATTCTAGATCGCAACCTGCATCTATGCATAGCACGGCTCATGATGCCACCGTAGGGGAACGCGATAGAAACAAAAATTTCCCGACCTACGCACCAGCCCAGGACCACTATGGAGACTACATGCATGGTTTGATCTTTTTCGTTACCGACTCGTAGCGCAGGGGGAAGTAGAGTCGATGACGATCGGTGGTGCAGATCCCCGCGGCTAGGATTTACAACCTCCCAACCGCAAGGATGTATACCCTCATTTTCTCCTCAGACAGCCTTCCGGGAGGCAGTCGAACAGCCCCCCGGACGGTGTCGCGGACAGCCCTTCGGGAGGACCTTCGAAACTCGAACGGTCACTCAGACAGCCCTTCGAGAGGACCTTCAAAACTCAGATGATCACTCGAACATCCCTTCGGGAGGCACTCACGAACTAAGACCGAAACTACGATCTCTCTACAGAGTTTCACACATACGGTGTCATCTATCCGGCAGGGCTTCACTGTCCAGAACTAGTTCCTGCCGGACCCAGACAGCCTTACGGCTCTACGAAACTCTTTTCATGGGAGGGAGAGAAGAAGCCAGATAATGCATGGCATGTGTATGAGAACAAGGGATGATGATAATGTCAGCCCCTTCTCCTCCTTCTATAGGCCAAGGCAAGGGGTGGGGTGGTGGAGGAAATACCAAAACACCCATGCTACATGTCCCACATGAAGGGTGAAATAGTAACTCAAGTGGGGCAGCAAGGGGACACCATGGAGGCACCCCCTTGGCCAGCCACAACCTTCCCCCCCCCCATGGGGGGGGGGGCAACAAGCCACCAACATGTCTCCTAGAAACATGGGTGCTCCCTAGACAAAAAGCCACCAAACATGTAACCCCCGATTCGTGGGATCTTGTCCCCTTGTGCTGAGACAAGATGTTTTCCGCGAAACATTTTTCTGAAAAATTCCGGAAGGTCCCAGAACATTTCCGCACCCTCTAAAACTCTTCTGGGCATGATCCGAAACATTTCCGGTGTGGTGATTTTTATCAGCAAAAAGCAACAACGGCAGTTACGGCAGCTCCGAAACATTTTCGGTTTTTCTCTACGAAAATTGCCAAAAGTTTCCAGACCAATTCTGGGGCCCTCTAAGAATTTCAAGGTGAGTGCCAAAACCATTTTGACCTAATAATATATTCTGAAACAACTTTTCGGTTTTACCGAAACTCTTTCGGTGTTCTCTCTCTGGAACTCTTCCGTTGTCTCTGAAACTTTTCCGGTGACTTTCTCTTAGACTCCCTGTCTAGTATTCAGCAGATAGATGACCCTTAAGCGTGTGACCCTATAGGTTCGGTGAATTATAGACATGACCTGGAACCCCTTCCGATCAATGATCAACATCGGAGTCGTGGACACCCATATTGACCCATATACCCACATGAATGAATATTCGAGTGAACCTCCAGTTGCTGTGTGCTATTCCTGTTGCTTCGGGATATGTTACAAATACCCGAGGTGAGATTTACTTTCATCCCCGTGGATCAACGACTTGTCCACTATGCTAGTTACCTCGTTACCAGTTTTGTTCTCTTTTCTCGTTTCCATGTTGCGGCATCCCTATGATCAAATCACACTGTGTCTGGCCAGACGATGATGGATACCGTAACACCGAGAGGGCCCGAGAATATCTCTCCATCATCGGAGGAGCAAATCCCAATCTTGAGCTATCAAGTTACTTGACACACTTTTCCATGAACCCGTAAGCCGCCGTAATAGCCACCCATTTACGGATGACGTTTAACAAACCCCAAAGTTCATGAAGCAAGTATGAAGAAACTCGATACTCTCATGGTCTAAGAAATTATGCAAACGCTAACCATCTCTGTGTTATGTACCATTAACTTGTGATGAACGAATCTCATAGCATAACATCAATCCGGGTCGATTCAACACAAATGTTCTCTTAACATTGTGCCCTCAAGGTTCCTGGCATAGACATGCCCATGATCAGGAAAACAGAACCATCATGCAACACTTGAGCTAGTCTTAGAGGCCAGACTAGGAATACATTTTACCATTTATTATTCCACACGTGCATATGAGTCTTCCTCCGATCCTCATGGTTATTGCAGACTCGAGAACCATAGCAGTTATAGCATGGAACATAAACATAATTATGAACCGGGAGATAATCAATAACATTTATTATTGCCTCTAGGGCATATCTCCTACAAGCATCGGCCATGGATGCGGCGGAGCAGTGGTACGTCGATTGACAGGAGAAAGGCTTCAGCGCACCCCTACCTGGCACGCCAAATGTCGGATTGCGGGTTCCGGCTAACCCTTGAGGTTCGAACTCTGGGGTGCACACGAAGAACACTCTCTCCCTAGCTCGCTTGCTCAACGATCTCACGGCCTAGCTCGTCGAACCCAAGGAATGAGAGACACAAGGGTTTATACTAGTTCGGGCCACCTTGCGGTGTCATACCCTACTCCGGTGTGGTGTTGGTGGATTGCCTCACAGGCTAAAGATGAACTAGTACAAGGGGTGAACAGCCTCAGGAGGAGAGGCGTTCTTGAGCTCCGCGAGCTGGTGAATGTGATGATGGAATGGATCCAATCCAAGATGATTCGATCCCTCCCTATGGTGGTGGCTAGTCCTATTTATGGAGACCCTATTGCTCTTCCCAAATGTTAGGTGGGAAGGGGTCCCAGAATGGCCAAGTTTGAAGGGAGACAACTAGTACAAGCTGTCCTGACAAAAGGTGGTCTTCGCCTGCCAAAGGCTCGGGTGGTGATGCCGCTGTGGGCTCCGTGGTGACCTCCGTGCTGCCGTCCTGCTGGTCTTGGTCTTGTTGCACCGATATGGAAACCTTTGCCTGATGCCTCAGGACTCCTCACATGCGCCTGCCTCTTTAGCATGAAAGAGGAAACTGGTACACTGCGCCCGCTGGCGCTGCTACCTCTTGAGCACTTCATTGGTTTTCCCTTGAAGAGGAAGGGTGATGCAGCAAAGTAGCGTAAGTCTTTCCCTTAGTTTTTGAGAACCAAGGTATCAATCTAGTAGGAGACTACACGCAAGTCCCTCGTACCTACACAAACAAATAAGAACCTCACAACCAACGCGATAAAGGGGTTGTCAATCCCTTCACGGTCACTTACGAGAGTGAGATCTGATAGAGATAATAAGATAAATATTTTTGGTATTTTTATGATATAGATTGAAAGTAAAGATTGCAAAATAAAGTAGATTGGAAACTTATATGATAAAAGATAGACCCGGGAGCCATAGGTTTCACTAGTGGCTTCTCTCAAGATAGCATAAGTATTACGGTGGGTGAACAAATTACTGTCGAGCAATTGATAGAAAAGTGCATAATTATGAGAATATGTAGGCATGATCATGTATATAGGCATCACGTCTGGGACAAGT